>NC_135561.1:7811231-7991231 GCF_964340395.1 Glandiceps talaboti
GGTAAAATGCTTATCTAGACCTTTCGCTTTATTTTATGATGTTTTTCTTTATAGCCATTGTTCATTACATATATTTTTTTATATCGGGCTTTACAATAAGTTCTCATGGCATGGCCCTATAACGTGTATATATGGTGATACATTTATACCTTTATGGTAACTCTCTTGGTCGAACCCAACCCATTGCCGAAAACTGCAGATACCTATAAACGACTGCATCAGAAATATTTGGAATAATTATGCAGATAAATTTGTCTTCAGCTGAATCCTAGGGTGTACACAACTTATTTATCGCGGAGTACATTTCCTTATATCGATCATACTCTAGTCTTAAAAATAGTACTATTAGATTTAATGTCTATTTTGGATTCTTCATTGTAAGCAGATACAGTATAACTATCTCCGGTTGAGTACAATTAACCTTTACACCTATTCTCGTTAAAAACACAGAGATGCTTCAACTCCATAACCGAATCAAAACTTTAAGTTAATTTGGCTACACACAGCTCTTAATCAAAGGATTTAATTTAAGGTGGTATCAATGTCGCTGATCATCCAATACAAAACGTTTCTTTTATATACAACAGTTTTGTACGTTGTCATCAAACAGAAAGTGGGTGAACATTTTGAATGTTTGTGCTATCTCGTTTCTTGATAACTTCCTCCACCGTTAGCAGTTATAAAAGAGAATTAATAAAATGAAAAGAATATAGAATTTTGATTTGATTAAACCACGATTCTCCTATCTTCGATAAATGTAATATTTCAGATAACATCTTTAAAAAAAAACTGGTCACTTGATATCTTTATTGGTTTTATATACACATGAACAAGATATAATAGACACATGTATACATGTCAATTTCTATCTTTGTTCTCCACCACGACATAACAAACGACATTCAGTCTTCATATATACAGGTTATTTTCTATATAACATTAATCACCCTGGTACGACATGTGTCTCCAGTATAGACGTTCTTTATAATAAAATCGATAATTTGATTTATGTACTTATTTTTATTAAGTTATATCACTGATTCACTGCAAACGTACAAGTCATACCTGGTATTAATTTACATGTGAATTTATAAGGCAAATATTACACTATAAATTAGGTAGGAATATATATGAAGGTCCCTTAATGGTTGGTTGGTTTGTTGGTTGGTTTGTTGATTGATTGATTGATTGATTGATTGATTGATTGATTGATTGATTGATTGATTGGTTGATTGATTGGTTGATTGATTGATTGATTGATTGATTGATTGATTGATTGATTGATTGGATGGGTGGGCGAATGATTTTTATTGACTGAGTGAGTGAGTGAGTGAGTGAGTGAGTGAGTGAGTGAGTGAGTGAGTGAGTGTCATATAAATATGTGGTGAGAGATAGAATGAATCACTTACTGGCTGACTGACTGGTTGGTTGATTGATTGATTGATTGATTGATTGACCGACTGACTGACTGACCGAACGACTGACTAATTTACTGACTGACTGACTGACTGACTGACTGACTGAGACTGACTGACAGTCAACAAATAGCACTCCAACTAGTTTGTGATATAGTAATGATTATTATTAAATAGTTACCTAATGTCAATTTACTTCTGTTTGAATGACTGATTTCACAGTCCATAATAGTTAGTGTGATTCTGGGACAACCACGGTTCGATTCCTAAATGCACTGATTGGTTGATTTATTGATGTGACATTTAAAGTTAGTCAATTTATAGTTGTCGTCTTTCTAGTTTGTTTTTGGGTGTATAAGGGTCTCAACTCATAATGTATACGCTATCGTGATGTCGTTTAAAAATAACTTAGACTAGCACAAGCGATAGTTGCATATCAATGAACGACATGGCAGTGTACTTCAAATCAAGCGGTATCGTTAATTACCAAGTGACGATATTCCTAATGCATATCGCGTCCGAGACTTGGAATGAATATATCTCATATTGGTACAGACGACTCGGAGTGATAGCAGCATCCTGATGCCTAACGACATCTATTGATCTGGACACAGGTGACGTGTTATATCAGCCCTTGTTTTATGTATCAATGTACAACATTAACATTTCCATCACGACTTGTTTTTTCCCCTACATGAACTTTGACATCGTTTGTGTATTTTCTTCTGTATGAGCAATAATAACCATGGTACTGATACTACGTAATACCTGGTTGATATCATGTAGGATTTTGTTTTCTCAAAGGTGTAAATGTGCAGGGAAGTTTTATCAAAGCGATCGGAGATAGGAGATAAAAGGCAAAATAACGTTTTTGGAATGTTGGACACGTTTTTTTATAGAACGCCTATTATGTAAGTGCAAATTGAAAGACAGTCTTTTAAATTAAGCCTTCGTTTATATGTATATTGAAATGATCACACGTGCTCTGACCTTTACATATTGGTCTACTTTAGTATACGTGTAAAAGAAGTTCCACACGGCAGACTTTGAGATGAATGCTTGATTGCTTATTGCAAACTTCAAATATCATATCTGAAATCCTCATGTAACACTTATTCTAAAAGATAACTTGCCAGTATATACCTGCCGGGAACAGTTCCTAGAAATAAATCGAGTTGCCTCGAATTAATTTATATGTAGTGCTTGTATGTGCCATTTTCTCATTTCACTACTTAGTCACGTGACCTTATGCTTATATTCACATGATATAATGCAATAATAATGAATCGCAGTTACGCGACTGTTTTCGTAGTTCATCACGTATTTTGCAACGTTCTGCGGGCTATGCCTGCTAAAACCTCACGTCACACTATCGATACCGGCATAGAAGTATGGTGTTATATGTTTCGAGATATGTCGAATTAAGAAAATGTCATCCTGATGTTCAACGTGCCTCAACTGAAAAAAACAACTCTATTATCGAGCAGTAAAACAGAAGTAAATCATAAAATACAAGAAACTCGTTACGACAACAAATCTCGTCAATTCATATTATACGACGTACTCTCAGCAGTGTGCTTTATACACTTCTAGGCAGTCAATGTAAATCCGCGGATCAATGAGATGTCAACAATCACACTCTTGAATTAATACTAATGGCATCTTTCTGCTTTATGTTATAAAGCCTAAGTGATGACCGAGGAAATCATTTATTGCCTGTGAAAATCCTAAGGGTCATTATCTCTGTCTTAGGGCAATTTTTTGAAAATCCAGGCATTGTCAGATATATCGATCATGTTGAGCAAAGCTATTTTAAAGTTAACAACAGACAAGAAAGTGACGCCTCTTAATATGTAAATAATATATAGCTATGAGTTCTCACAATTGGTTGTGCGTTAGACTAGTCTTTAATTGAGTTTTTCCCTTTGTCACTTCTTCTCAGCTCAGAGCAGACCTGTATGCCACCAACGTGATGTCAATTTGAAATGTAAAACTCTCTTTATGCTGAAGTCGTCGAGTCTTTCAGTAGTAGGCCTGATTTAAGGTATTCCCATTGCTCATATCCGGGCTTGTTATCACCTTAATGCGTTGTCATGGTGACCTAAACCTCCAAGTAGATATACAAATGAATTCTATAGATGTTTACCATTTTACGATTACAATTCTATTCACGCCAAAAGAATTTATTATAAGAAAGTAGAAAGATATAAACCCAAGCACCGAATTGATGGTAGTAAATGCTGATTTTTTAGTTCCCGGTAGGGATGAATAGGCATCGATTTCTCCGTTGCTACTGCGTTCCAGTGTATCTTTAGAAATGTGTTGCAGTATCATAAATATAGCTTTTAGTGTACACTAGATTACCCTTAAAGTAGGGTCTGTAATTGAGGCCCATCTTTGATATTAAAGTTAGTGTGCATAATACATATAGTACATGGTGCACACTGAAAGGAATGGAATATAGAGGTGGTTGGATATGGACACAAATCTTGATCAACCGAGATTTTGATGTTTTTGGAATTTATTGGTAACTAAAAATATGTTACAATATCCATGCATTTTAAGTCGTATATGAATTTTGTGGACGATCTAAGGTTCCCAGATGAGATTCAATGTGGTTTAGTACTTTCTATAACATGGGGATATTTCTTGAAAAATAACAAAAGTAACCACCAAAAGACAGAAGGTTAAATTGGGCCTCTTTTATGTCGTGGCCACATCAGAAGTCATGTGATAACGTTTATTTTAAGGGCGCATGGGATGACGGGGAATTATTTGACCGTTATAGAATAGTAACTCAATGGCACTTCCAGCCAAGCATTTTATCTTACCGTGAAATAATTCACTGTGTGACTTGCAGTTGTCAGCATGAAGGCCAAGTTAATGACGTTAGTAGCCATCATGTGTATAGCTCACCACTGTCGTGCCTTTTGAATATATCAATAATGCCCGCGGACAGGTAAATTCACGCTGTGTCAACATTCAGGTAGGCAGACATTCAGACTTATGTATGTACATAGAGTTAATTTTAAGACATGCAGCAGACGGTCTGAAAGGCAACTAAAGGGCAAAAGGGGTGAGAGACATTGCCAATCAAAGAAACTGGATTGCTTAGGTAATTTGTTCCTTTATTACACCTTCAGGCATTTCAGATTACTGTGCAGTTTTTTTCCTGATGATGTCTCCTTTGCCAAAAAGACTTTCCATCTAAGATTAAACATTGCACATAATGACATGCGATAACGTCATTCTATACTGTTGAAGATCCAAGAAGTAAATATACCTTACTACCTCATGCTTACGAATGTTCATTTGAGTTGTCTGTAAGCGATATTTTAACATGCTGGCGCAGTTTGTAAATATGTGGAGGCGCTTCTTATTATATAAAAATTTTGTTTGAATGTTTACAATCACATTTAGGCAAGATTCAGAAGTGCCATGGCAATACTACAATAGCAACAACAACAACAACAACAACAACAACAACAAATTATAACTCACCAATCAGCCGACCAACCAAACCAAACCAACCAACCAACTTGAGAGAAATACTGTTGAAGTCCTCATTGAAATTCATGCATGCCTGTACATATACCATATGAACATGTACATAGTTTGGGCTTGCATTTGATATAAAGCAACAGCTTTTAATAGACAGCCGTGTATGCATTTCCATAATGACATCGATAATATATAAACAAAAAATAAACAAAAATAATAGTAAAAATCTTAGATTGTGGAATTGATCCATGATAAACAATTCACAACCCTACACTCATTCCAATTAACTTGACATTAGCGGGAAACGTAGCAAATCCACTGAATTATCCAGGGAATTTCGATATTTAAAAGAAGAGTGCGCACGCCATGTTTTAATCAATAACAGAGACATCTTCCTCGACCAATGTCTGGAAGCAAATGCAATCGAAGACACTAAAACGTGAATAAAATAGAAACCTTAGCAGGCCACTATTAGTAATCAAATTGATTCCATTCCAAATGGCCCTTTCTCTCTGGGCAGGAGGGAGAGATGATCAAACGTATTAACTCATAATTAACGTATAATTTGCAGGGATAACTCATGATAGTTCTCAGGAAATTACAACCCTCAATATTCAGAGTAAAACGTTATGGCTAGTACAAACGTAAATGTCCAAAGGATATGAAATTTAAGCATGACTATAAAACTAAGATTTCTAGCTGCGTATTTGATTGGTATGTTTGCATAAGTCTTCTCCCCAGAAGGCTATTAAGCTGTAAAATGTTATATGTAAGGAATAAAACCTTTCCAAAGTAACAGTATTGATCGTTGCATCCTGTACTTTATTATTTTATCCAAATCCAATACACACAAAATACAGCAACTATATGGTGCATGACGAAAACTTTATAAAAAAATGCAAACGTGCCAAGATAACAATCGAGACGAGCGGCACTATTGATGTCAACAAAATGCGGATATCTACAAAACAACACCGCCGAAACACAAGCTTGTTGGTCACGTAAAGACACACATTAAAACACTATAAAGAAGAATGTACATGTACCTATATAAAGCCAGTAGATATTATCCAGTTTTCCGCATTCGTGAAGTTTATTTTTTATTTATCATACAGCTGATCCATAATCTCATAAATTTCTAGGAATGATTCGATAAGGAATACTTATGATCGTCTGGATCTAAAAACTAACCATCTTATCACTTTCTTGTACGAGACACTGCTTGGCATATATATATTTGCCAAGCTACACTTATCCCGTGTGATATATTATAAAGCCTTAACATTCCATACAGTCTTTCAAATGGTAGGTTGTAATATCTAGTTCCGAAAGTCATTTTAGTCTACGACTTCATGCTTGCTGCTTCCACTTTGCGAAATACGCTCAATGCAGTCCAATAATATGACTCTATTAAGGTCACTGGAGCAAAGAAATTACAGTCATATTAAAACGGGTACTTTTGTGAATTAGGGTCTCTGAGGTAAAGGAGTGATTGGATTTATATATATTTAGTACTCATGCAGTCATTTCCATCCGCAGTCATACGCAACTGTTACACAATGGTACTTTGTGGTAAATCAAGGTACCGATAGACTTTGACTAAAAGGCTTGGAGAGTGAAGTGTCCTTACTAAGGTTTTCCCATAATGAATATTTAGACTTAAGGGTCTGCTGCTACATCAAATAAAGTCACGTGTCTCTTGGCGACTTCTCGAATACATTGATTACATTACAACATCAGAAATCTTATCAATCTATTTCTATTGAATAATATACACCATAAACAGCAAAATTGTGTATGCTATTATTGCAAACTCGTTTTCAGGTGACCACACAATCCGTTTTCATATTTAAAGTGAAAACATAAATGACAAAAAATAAGCCTTGAATTAATCACATGTAAAGTAACTTAACGGACACAAGTACTAGAGTAATGAATAATTAATCTATCGAGAAATTTAACATCCTGCAGCTAAAATATTAGCCAATAGTAGCATTCATGTTTGTCCAAAGACTGTATGAAATATACCCTAGTTGTGGTAATGCAATGAAGTCATGGCTACATGTGGATGTTAGAATATCCATGAAAGAACCCAAACTAACTTACCAGATTAAAGAGAAAGGCATATACTTAACCTCTGCTAATGATACTAAAAGGCGATAGCATTTTGATGTAGCAATATACATACGTATTCCTTCGTCTGTATTTGATTACAAGTGGTTTTCAGTAGTTGACAGTCTTAATTGCATTCGTTACGATTAATGATTTTATCTTTTACCTCCCGGGAAATCACTACAAGCTGGTCTTAGAACTCTATATAGGTCACTATGGAATTGCACGTGACGTTTCGTAATGTTGTGTTTATTTCAATGCAACATCAGAGGTATAAAGTTGGTCGTATTTTACTAACATGCTTCATCCATTTATTGTAGATCGAAACCACTTGAATTGTACATGTTTCCTTGTGATATTTATGCTTACATAAGATGTAGAAAATGGATATGTTAGGTCTTATTCCATGGGTAACATTACACACCATATTCGATATACCACGTCTCCATAAAAAAGTCTACTTTGTAACGCGTTAGAGATTTACATTTGACAAAAAAATGTCTTGGGATGTCTCACAGGTCATTCAATATGTGTATGATGTAACCCTCATGACTAGAATGAATCAGACATTAATGCCGTCCACGTGGAAAATGCTTATGTGTACACACTACTATGGTAAAAGTTATATATTGTAAGTTTAGCTATATAAAAAAGAACGCAAATCACCATATTCGTTATGTTTCAAGAACTCTTTCGAGTGCACTTTCAACCAATACTTATCGTCCTGCCATACAACACAGGCAAACAATTCACATATGGAAAGCATCGATATCTCTTTTACTAGTAGGGAACTATGTGGACATGACTATACGTTATAATGTATCAAGACAACGTCTGACGATGAAGTGCACTCTACCCATGTGTACTTATTAAGGAATGGGTTTGAAAACTACAATAGAACTTCCGTATTATATTAGCATCTATTAGGGAAACTTTGGTAATTTAACAACACAGGCGGAAAAGCAGACAAACCTCAGCATGAACGAAGAAAGGGTTTTCAAAGAAAATATTACATCGGTTACGTTGGACATTTAAGCCTTGGTTGTACTGAATTACTACACTAAGAAAGCAACCTTTCAAACGTAGTACATTGACTTTTTTCACCAATTGAAAACCTTACAATTTAGTTGTGTGCTTCCGTTTCCGTTACTTTACTTTTCTCAGACTGGTGTGTTGATTCAAAACATGACAAGAGTCAACAATGAAGATTTCAATAAATTCAAATTAATGAAAATAGTCACTTGTCCGTGAGCTGAACGCAAGATATTACCTGAAAGCTTCCTTTTTCTGCCTTGGTTTGCCTTCCTTTAGCGATTCTATTATCTACTTGAAAATATATTACTTATTGGACCTGTCAATCAAAACGCTCTCCAAACAACTGTACTCTTTTAGATAGAGGCGACATGTCTATACGCAAATATTGCATTAAGAAGCAGATTGTAAAAATGTTGACGTTTTCCCTAAGGGCTGTCTTCAAACATTGCTACTTTAAAACGAGTTATTGCTGAAGACACGTTTCTCAGGTTACTGTCTCCGACATAGATAGCACACACCTTTTTGGTAGTTTCTGTCTACCCTTTGATAATCACTATTGAATGGTTTGATAGTCTTAAACGATTATATTAAGAGACAATGAGCGGGTTACAAAAAATATCAAGAGGCTCAACAATGTAGTCTTCTGCCTCCCTTGGTTCCTTATGATCAGATTTTAATGTTCTTTAATGACGTCATAACAATAGTGACTACTTGAAGGGAAAATCCACCATCATCATCTAGAGACCACAAATTTACGTTTGTCCTGCCCATTAAAATTTTTCAAGTGGAACAGTACACCCTTGACAGTAAAAAGCCGCCGTGTTTATACTTAAGCTTACATTCCTTGATAGTACTCATCTTTATCTAGGCTCTTTTATATTGTGAAACAGTGGACCTTCCTTCCTATGTTGATTAGTTTCGATTATACTATGAGTCCCAATGCAACCAAGTGTTATCTTTACATCACATTTCCTGAAAACTGTATCATAATAAAACCAGTGGGAGATTTGTTTATCTTTAGCTATGTCGTTTTGATTTATTGGGAATTAACCATTGCATGGTGCTGAATCTACCTTTATACTTGTTAATCATATGTGTAATTTATTGGGACGTTCCTGTCACATGCGAAAATTCGCAAAAAATTGTGCAAAGACATAACATTACTTTCATTTGTATCAACAAGAGCTACTATGACTTGGGATGAATCCCCAGTTATCGGTAAGAGTGATTTAAACCCCTTTACGAAGCCTTATATAAAATAATATGATAAAACAAACACCACGAGTCTTCATCGTAAAAAACAAACACCATTTTGACCGATATTAGTGTTATGTATATATGTCATATTTGACAATTAGATGACGAACGACAACGTGATATGTACTAAAACGGGGAATCTAATAGCTAATAAAGGTTACAAGCTAATCCATTGAATTATTTACGCACAAAGCTGAAACGAAGCTCCTTCGAACAATTAAGATTTTGGCGCTATACAAATTTTTACTTTATATATTCTTTATATATATTTTTCAAGAGTTACTCAGAGCGCATTCAGTTACTCATAAGTTACACAATTACTCATAGATTAGTCAGAAGGTACTATATTACTCAGCCAGTATGCAATTGAATGAAAGAAAGTCCCGTCTTTAACATACAAACACCCCAGAAGACAAGGTAGAATTCTCATATAAAATATGAATTGTATGGGATGTAAAAATAAAACTATAAAACTAAAAACAATTGTTCAAAAGAAATTCAGATGTAAAGGAAGATGATAGTGTAGTATCGGAATAGTCGATATACTCCAAATATAGAGTAGTGACAAGGATAACAAAGTGAATCTGAATGTTATTCCCAAACAAACGTGTATTTTTGTAACACTATGATTAAATGGTATATGGCTTAATGATTTTTTTATAACTTGTTTTTCTCGCTGTCACTTTTGTCCCTCTCCAGCATCGACCTGATCGATGTACTCATCCAGCAGCTTATGGCGACACGGTGTTCTTTGAATACAATGTAAGTTACTAGTATCAAATGAATATATATAAATAAGTGTCTATGCATGTACTTTTGCGAGATGGTCAATGTGTTCTTTCTATTACTCTGTTTACAGTAGGTATTGATTCTCCAGTAGTACCTTCAAAATTGCACACACTGCTAACACACACTGTACGTTTGTACTCATGATTGTTTCAAATATATAATAGATAAGTTAAACACGAAGAATAGTAAACTACGGTCTAAACTAGAGCACACAGTATAAATTGAACACTTTGCATGCGATTAGATATTATTAAAGTTGATTGGTTTTACGAAATGCCCAAGTTATATTTGTATATTAACTGTGTATTATTTCACCAACGTTTCAGGGTACTCTGATTGATGGAACAATATTTGACTCATCCTATATCTGGGGAGAACCATTTCAATATGTAATAGGAGATGACGACGACAGTCTTATCGACGGTTGGGTGAAAGGTGTAGAGAAAATGTGCATCCAGTAAGTAGTATTATCTATATCATGACTCATATTTGAAGATACATTATTGAGAATTAATCCTATTTACATTGCTCATGTACATTTACACATGATTTTAATACTTTTGAGAGATTAATTATTAGTTATAGCATCCGTCGGGTTGTGTGATTACTCTTAAATTACCTCTACATACCCGGTTAAAGGAATTTGCTTTTGAATGTTATTCTGGAATATATATATATATATGTATTTATATACAAATGTTTACAAATTTTCTGCTTATTTCAAATCCTTTTTTGAATATAAGTAATTGATATGCACAAACGCAACTATGGAGATGTCTTATAAATTTATCAAATACCCTGTCACAGTTAGTCCTTTCGAGTGATTGAAACTCAATAATGGAATTTGACGTAATAGGTCGTTATGTGTACAAGTGGGCATTTGATGATCGAAATTCTTTTCATTTGTTTAATCTGTTAATTGTTGCTCTTAAAACGCCATGAATTGCTTCAGATTGAGGTGTTAAAACAATTTGTTTTGTTAGACATAATTGATGTCTGATAGCGATTTGACGTTATTATATCAAACCAAGTGATTGAAAGGTGAATATGGTAGTGCAATAGCAAACACTCAAAACTTAAATAATTATTGTCACTTTGTGTGCCTTGCTTGTGGTTGGTATCAGCTTAGATCTTTGCTTTCAATATTTTATAAGTCAAGCGTCTGTCAGAAAATCGGCACAAATTCTAAAAGCGTGTTTTTAATCTACCAGCTGTGTCAAATGACGTCAGTGGCATCACCACGTGATCTAAATGATCAACAGGCGAGTGGAGTCTGCGACGTAAAAATAGTCGGTTGGCAGAATCACAAAGCGTTGTTTCATAATGGCTTTGATGTATCTAACATTTGCTACTTGAAGTAGGAAATGTGAATATAAGTATGAATTCAAAACCATTAGCAAATGTATAAGAATGTGTTGAGACAAGACACAGCTGAAATCACTGGTGATGGATCTAGACTATGTTTCCATGGTGTAATATAGAAAATCTACTCACGCGCTTCGTACATAGATTTTCTCTATTTTCTCATTTGCAGGGAGAAGAGGAAAATAACGGTCCCTCCCAACCTTGGTTACCATGGCAACGACCTACCAGCATCGATTCCCAAGAATTCGACTCTAATATTTGATGTCAAACTTGTTGGCCTCGTGAAAACTGTGGACAAAGATAGCGAATATGTTCGCCCTCAACAACAACAAAAACAACAACAACCACCCTCAGTGAACTACGAAGCACTGCAGTTCTTGGCTATTCCATGCTCGGTTATTATTTTTGTTGTCGTCGCTGTTTGTCTTTATTTTTATGAATACAGGGACAAGAAGGTAAAATGGTACCGTTTTGGAGAATCGGTATGAAAAAGAAAGAAACTAGAATACCTGAACTTTGTGCTGTGAAAAACCCCACAACTTAATATCGCTGTACAGCACAGACCATCGAATAAAAAAGAACTCTGGAATATTCAAAATTATTTGTGCAGTTTTTTGATTATTCTGTCTTTTTATATGTTAGCCATAGAGAAATATTGAAGAATATGAACGTGTCAACCTACGAATAAATTACTAATATGGCTATTTCAATGTTAAACGTCTGGTACGGTAATGTATGATACACACGGAGGAAAATGAAAACAGACATAACCTGTTACGACAAACTATTTTAAAATGTGCTGAAAAAAATTTATTCGAATTCAGCTGCTTTTGACCTTTGAACGTCAATTTGCATATTATGCGATTGTACTAATTTGGACATACTTGTTGGTTTAGTTTACATATATTTTATGTATGAAAATAGAAAACTGTGCAAAGTATAGATTATTATAAACTATTATAGTAAAATTTGGATATTTTAAACGTAAATAAGATTTCACAGAAAAATTATGCTTTTTCAGCGTTTCTAACACGGATAATTTGACAAGATTTACTAGAAACTAGTTCTAAGGAAAAGGTCCTATCAGATTTTTCATTATAATAAACAGTAAACTTAAATGGTTAAGATACTTAATAATGTAAGAGTGCATCTTATATTATTATTATTATTTGAAGACGTTTTCGTTTTAAAAAAAATGTTATTCCAAGGTAGTAACAACACACCTGATCTATTTCCGCAAGTCATTAAACAAACATGTCTTAGTCCCTATGGCATAAAGAAACAACAAAACGATCTTGACAAAAAAATGAACACTACAGGATATACATTATTAACCAGTTCTGCTGACAGGGGTTACAGCAATTATTCAAATATATCCTGTTGTCACCTAACACTTATCAAGTGAAGGGTGTGAGAGAGAGAATGTTAGGTGCATTATGAGGCTCACTGAATCCCTATTCATGACCATTACTGTAGCTGGTGACACACATACATGCAATATTACTGTTGCCTGTTGATTGGTGCGAGTTGTGCAGCATTTGACAAGCAAATAACGATTTTTTGTGAATTGTACAATATTTTACAGGCAAGTGATGCTTTTTAAAAGGGGCTTGAAATGCATATAATTACCCAGTTCAATAAATCAATATGGTTGCGTTTTGTATTATTGACTTTTTACTTTTGATGATTATATATTTTATAATCATATTATTATATGACAACGCTATATTGATATACAACGAGGCACACATATGCATACATACATATATACTTCAAAACAGTCACACACTGGGTTATATGCAACTCACACAGAACAGGGTTGCGATGTGTTTGTATTATATGCAAATGAAAGGGAAAATGTCTGCGTATGTGTGTGTATGTGTGTATGTGTGTGTGTGTATGTATGTATGTATGTATGTATGTATGTAACTATGTATGTATGTATGTGTGTATGTATGTATGTATGTATGTATGTATGTATGTATGTATGTATGTATACTTACGTACATACATATATTTGTAGGATAATGTGTGTGAATATCCCCAACCCTGTATTCCATTGGGACATAATGTGCCAGGTTGCATTGTTGCCAATCTTTGCCGAGCGACAAAGCATACCATTTACAAGTTAATTGTCCTATATTGATAAGACTAAGCCCTCATCACTGTAGGTATCCGAGACTCATCCTTGGGTATGTTTACTCTTTACATTCCGTAAGCATCATTTTCTCTAACGACGAGCACACGAAACTATTTAAATGCACTTAATGACGTAGGATGCAGGTGCGTACTCGTTAAGGTATGGTTAGAGGCCATTGATTTTGCCATCACTTATCAAGGACGGATTCTCCAGTCATTAAATTCTGATTAACTAGTTTTTGATTGAGGAGACTATCGGTGTAATGATTCAATGTCGATAAAATCTAGAACGTGTCCATCATGTTAAAGCAATGTCTCCGCTGAATTGTTCACTAACTTTTGTCAGTTTGATGTGCGATTGGTGAGAATAAATTGTAATATGCTATTGTCGCAACGTTGTATAACAGACAATGCATAGGTGTTTATCTAGATCTGTGTATTTTACTGTTCCGGACTATTACATGACGTGCATTACCGCACCTTAGAGCATACCCAGGTGTTTCACTCATGGAACCTGATATTTGTTATAGACATTATCATAACTAAATAATTATACAGGCGTCATCCACTGTGAAGTATTAGGGGAGGAGTAATCATTGTTCTGATTACTCATGGCATCACACACAAACCACATCATCGATAAGCTATTACTTCACATGGTCACGTTACGCTGCCACCACACATTAATACCATAATATAGACCTCAAAAAAGAAGCGACAGGGGAGCCAATAAGTAATAAACAACTGGAGCCACTAAAAATACATGTGTATTCGTTTCAGTCGAAGCCTGTTTCTATTGTACTGTGCAAGAATAGCTATGCTTAGGCCAAAAAAGAATATTGTTTCTGTCAGGGCAGATTGTCTAAAGGGTATTTAAGTGATGCGCCCGCTGATGACCAGAACCAATACTTCTTTTAGCCTTATCACTTTGCAATGTGATTACATAATGTATCCTACTCTGGGTATGGTGATCTAAAATGGCATGTTTTCAGATGTATCATGTCAGATATGAATAATATACGGTAAGCATCATCGGTAACATATACACAAGTTCGTATGATAAATTACAAATGTGGCATTATGGGTATACCTTCCATAATAATGTTACAGTAGTATATGATTAAATCTTGGTATTGGTACGGCAGAAATGGATTGGTGTTGAGATATACTGTTGGGACATGATACTTTTGACGTAAAGATACTGTCACTTCAACTTGAGACTAAAAATAGCAGAGGCAACACACACACACACACACACTCACTCACTCACTCACTCACTCACTCACTCAGGCACACACAGACACACACCCACACATACACACCCGCCCACACACATAACAGGATCACATCTAAATGTGCCAAATATCGCTATTCTTTTGAAGTGCTGTAGAAACAAGTTTCTGCTGTAACTATTGTACATAGACTAAATGGTTTTAATGGTTTCAACTGTTTACCTTCGTACTGACAAGTGAACATGATAACTCGTCTGCTTCAACTCCGTCCCCAACTGTTTGCGGCACCTGTATACTTAACTATTTTGTGGTTGACGTCTTTGTCTACGCATGTACAAATGTCATGTCCAATCATTGAAACTTCACATCAACCGCGTTTCTGCTGCAATGAGTCTGAAATGTGATGTTTGCCAACTAAAGGCACGCATTATTCCGCAAGGTTTGTCTTCTTTAGAAGCTAATTTGATACGTTTTTGGACTGAAGGGACGACGACCTTTCCAATTCCATTCACTTACCAATGGAGAATGCTTTAGAAAACATGCAAATTGACTTAGCACTTATGTCTATCGAATATATACATTTTTTAATATAATATCGATTATGATGTATTGATGTTGACAGTAAAACGAATTTCTATTTTCGGATGAAATATGTTATTTTACGGTACGATGGTTTTTATGATCAGAAGAATTGAAATTCCATTAACACGGAATTGCTTTCAGCTCAACAGCTTTTAGAACGTCGTATAGCATAACCCAAATATATGATATGATTTTCCATACACGGTTTAATATTCAAGACACATGTTATTATATGATTATCAGATAAGATATCATTAAAAACCGATACTAGTGAGATGATAACATCCATAAATGCTCATTATAAACCTGACAGTAATGTTATGTATGCAAATATATTCACATATATAGATCACCTAGATATGGGTCACACAAAACACAAACTCACGTTCTCGTAAAGACCCCTTAAAGAGTAATATATTCGTATCAGTGCTCTATAGGCAGGACTGTTTAATTGCTTTGATCTTGAAGGTTGTACATCATCGATACAATGTTTGCAATACACTACACGAAAATCTGTTTTGCTCAACCCGTAAATTGTAAAATGAAATTTCTTTGTCCCAACTCTTTGGTGATTATAACATATTTGAAATGACGAAATTTAAGAATACAATAAGTTTTGGGGGCAATTAATAATTACAGTATCTGTTTATATTTCATAGTGTTAAATTATTTAAGTTCCCTATAGCTAAATATATGCATAGAGATTCTCGCATGTCTGTTTTTAGATGTCCTCTCCCCATTGAATATCCTTCAATATCAGATTTATTCAAACTGGCATGCTAATTAATATTTTATTGTTTGGATACATTTTGACTTCGGTGAATAGAAGAGAGTTCCACAGGGAATTAAAGTGAGATTACATAAGGACCTCATTGAATTGACAAACCTAAGTGTAACTATTTCTTCGGAATACGTTGTCTTAGTGTCCACTTACATTATACGTCATGTCCATTCAAAACCAAACCCGATAGATAACTAACTAGATAGATAGATAGATAGATAGATAGATAGATAGATAGATAGATAGATAGATAGATAGATAGATAGATAGATAGATAGATAGATAGATAGATAGATAGACAGACAGACAGACAGACAGACAGACAGACAGACAGACAGATAGATAGTTAGATATATATAGATAGAGATAGATATATATATATATATATATGCATTATATATATGTATATATATAGGTGGACAGACAGACAGACAGACAGACAGACAGACAGACAGACAGACAGACAGACAGACAGACAAACAGACAGACAAGCAAGCAGAAAGAGACAACGAACATACCATACCTACTGTTTAAGTGTACAACATGTAAATAGATAAATAGATGCAAACAAGTATTCAGTAGCAAAAGGTAGGTCATGCAGTTACAGAAATAAATGTAAACATGAATAATCCAATAAGTCACAATATATTCATTCAAACCCATCCACCATCTCCTCCTCCCATCCAATCAAAATGTAGTAAAGGTACATCTTTCATTTTAATATTCTCTGCTCGGTAGCTCTGTACAATATCACAATGTCATATATCGCGATATCACACTTATGAAGTTTCTATATGTTAAACATGGCTTAGTGTGATCATATCCCCAACTAATAAATGCAATATTAATGTAGCCAGACCTTCCAAATACCTATAGACGGTAAGTGCTAGTTTCCTTATTGGCCTCGAGGGTAAGTGGTCTTTACGTATTAAATATTCACTAAGGCTATCCAAAGGGACCTTTCTACTTTGCATTTAAGTGGCAGCTAATATAAATAAAACAAGGTAGATGCCAAATCGACCTCATTTAAGTTTGCCCGTTAATTTCTCCAAGCTAATAAGAATAACTCATTACTTTCTACCATATGCTAACTATATTGAATAATGCATAAGACATAGCTATGCAAGCTGCAATACATTAAAGTGGTGAATATATCCAAGTTGAATGTCGATTTATATTAGATCTCGTACGTATTGAGAAATATGTTCCCCTGGGGCTGAAACGATGTTCCCCATGGGGTGGAAACGATGTTCCCCTGGGGCGAAAACGATGTTCCCCTAGGGCGGAAGCGATAGTTTACAGTCAATTACTCATATTGTAGTAAGGTGTGGGTAGCATATAAAAGCGCATTGCTTCACAAATGAGATTTGGCACACGTCTTCGTTTATATATATGTATTTAAAATGTTATTATTCATAAAAATACACTAAGCCACCACTAGGATTATTAACAATGTGAGAAACAGCATTTTGAAAAAAAAAATATGAATAGATTCAAACTATACAATGCAGGAAGGATTATTAAAAGTTACAAATAAATATTACATAATGAAAATGCGCGCGAAGTTATTATATATTCATAAATTGACAATAGTTGTCGTCTGAACAATGTACACATCAGTCTTTGGTAAGCAATGTTGATGACCTAACATTTTATACAAACACAAATTCGACATGTGTTTTTCACATTTTAACATTGGTTAACACAACATGCAATACCGTCGATGGAGGACTTCTTATTATAGTTACAATTAATACACCACAGATTGCACCTTATTGCTAAACTTTACACTTTTTATCAACACATAACTTCACTTTATAATACTTTGAGTCTTTAGATACCATCTTTCAAATTCTTACCAGTCAAACTATAATGTTGGAAAACGTGAAAGAATCCTCTTTAATAGTTCACATCGTATTTTAATCCGTAGAATTTATTTTACATAAGTGTGGTATATTTAAAGTGGTGTCGCAATTTTTTAAATTTGAAGTAAAGATCGTAATCTCCAAAATCACTTTTGGCTGTGTCATCAATAGTTAAATGTCTTTCTAGTTCGCTTCGTTCAAATCTGTGGGCAAAGCATTTAGGCATGAATTACATGAACAGTACAGTACTGTCGTTCATCAAGTTCAAATTGTAATAGACCTTAACTAACGGTTGACCTTTGTGATTCGGTCCATGTGTACTATATTCGCGGCTTACCTTCCGTTTTTGGTGGCATGTAGCATGTTCTACTTCTAGCAGTGGCAGTTTCTTGTAGGCGCAATTATGTCATGCAAGGTGCATCACAACAACACATAGGCAGACCATTTTCAGTGCATTCAAAACTCTGTTGAATTAATTTTCTATTCGATTATTTTGAAGTGTTTCATCCAATTTCAGACATTCCTTTTTGATGAGAAAGATATTGATTCACACGTAGTCCAATTTAAAACTGTGTGAACAAGCTATATTTTCACAACATCCTGTAATTTTATTAGTCATCATGTCTGCATTCAGTTTTGCTATCGTCTACTCAAACATTCACAAAAACAAAGAATACCAATGGCGAGTTTTATCTGAGTACAGTGTACTCAGCTGAACATGTATACTGCACTAGATTCGAAGATGTGCACTTACATTTGCAATTAACGTTGTCAATTTAGTCTCGCTTCATCAAACATGGCATAGATGAAGATCTTATAGCACGATGCATTTCTGAAAAAAAAGGATGTAGAATAACAATGAATTAATTTGTAAATCACGATGTATGGTCTGTCGGAATGAGTAGGTTTTATCGCTTGAAGCTATGTTTGATGTATTTGCTCATAGGTACCATCTGTATTATTGTAAGGCGGCGGTACTTCCAAACCAGGGTGACTATAGCGTTAAATTTTACTTCGGCGGTGAGGTGGTTTTCACGACTCGCACAAGGGTCTTTTAAATTACAAATTAAGTAAGTGAAAATATAGACATTGATAGCGCGCAAGCAACAATCAGCATCAATGCCTGACGCACAAAGAAGATGGAAACACAAAACTGATTATTTGCATTCACAGTGAGATAAAATGTAACATGAACTTCGTTCATAGTAAATGCAGTTGTGTGAGATAATAAAAGAGGTCATACTGCCTAATTGAAACTCTGTAGTCTTTCTGGTTTGGTAGTGATGTTTATGGACAATGACATGTATAGGTCGAATTATCATACCCTTAATGTAGACAACTGTGAAGTTTCAAAACATTTCTCTTGGCACTGTTTATAATAACACGAACATATTTTTGGAGGTGTATTTAATTGAAAGTTTGTTTAGAAATATTATTTCTATGTTTTTAACAATTTGAACCATTTTCTCTTCAAGTCTTATTTAAATGAATGTCGTTCTCGAAATGAATACATTTACTATATGATCAGTGAGAAAATAAAATACATGTACTATATTGTGTTTTTTGTAAATCTGTACTGGGAACATCTCCCTGTTTTTTTTTATACAGAAGAACACATTTGTCCAATTTTCGGGAGCGCTCAAAAGTGGGAATTAGGATATACTGTCGCCCCCATGTCGGTCAACTCAACATTCTTATTAGTTACTCATTCCATACCCACCAATGTGGTCGCATCAATTGCCTCCATGTTTTTAACGTATATAACCGAACGAGTTAAATTCGAATCATAATCGAGATTGTTCAGCTTGAATATCGTCTAATTAGATAATGATTTACTCATTTTATGCACTATCCTTTATCAATACAATACAATACAATACAATACAATACAATACAATACAATACAATACAATACAATACAATACAATACAATGCATGTGTACGTCTCAACATCAATAATGTAACGATCGATAAATAACATGACGAGATTTATTAAACACAAATTGATATCTAAGCTTGCTTTATCATCATATCTGAACAATACTAGACTCATATCTGCATATTAAAGACTGAATAATGGGTCATAATGAGCTGATGCTAAATAGATATGGTAAATGACTGCAAACACAAAATATAGCAAAACATATCTAAAAAGCATAGATATTCCTATAAAGACACTCATAAAAAGGTAAGGTTTAAAGTGCGGTTTAAAGTCAATATATACCGAAATTTTAACATTACGTGCAGCCGTTTTAGAATACTATATCGTGGATCCATACATAGACACAAGTCAAGTATAACCTATAGATAACGAGTTTAAATACATTGGCGTCTCGTACTGAACTGAATTGTCCGTAGGTTAGATTTGTCTTCAATTTACATGCCAATCGGCGTGCAATTTCGTGTCTTTACCTGACTCCTGAGAAATAACTGCACCTTACTTTGTATTTATTCAATACATGCCTTGTCACCTGAACAAAGCAAACGCCATCAGGACACTTAACAAACCTATTGAGTAATGATTGCTAAGGGCAATATGATTACCTACCTACATGCAAATGGCATCTTTATTTTTTAGAAAACGCTGTCGAATGACCTTATCCCAAATTAGTATGCATGTCACTACTGTGGAGAGTAGAATTTTATCTGGTGAGAGTCATCGCTTCACGACCATTTTTATTTTAGATAAATATGTTTAGAGACGTAGGAATCCTAGAAGCAATTATCACTCACTGAGGCATATTATCGTGTTTCATTTTCAAACAAAAGCCCGACAGCTGTCTTATCTTGCTGCAGATTAAGCTTTAATATCAGTTTTCACGACCCTTCAGATTATTTTCCTTTGGCATATTAGATTCACATGAGGCATATGCTTACAATTTTTCCTTCGTATGAGAAGAAATTTCTTTAAAAATAGCAAACTAGATCCAAGATAATGCCCAAGTGGAGAAGCACTAAAGATTCTATCCCGTCTTTCATTTTTCAGAATGTTAAACATATTCTAATCACGATGTTAGCTGACTTGTCAATCGCAGCCTTTTGCTTTGTATGTACCGTCTTATAATATAAGATCTGGTATCACCAACTTAGAAGACTGTCCTTTGTGATTTAAGACCAAAAAAAGCTTAAACTTGAAAGTCCTGTTTGCTACTTAGAGAGGACGATCCTTTCATGTGTTGAAAACAGATGACGACAAATTCTGTATTGCGACTAAATTGCAATCGAGTTTGTGTATGGTCACCGTTATGGATACAAAACATAAATAAAAAACGAGCGAGCAAAAAACTGTAGTATGTCGAAAACTATTTTTGTTGACATGATCTTCATATAGCAAAATCGCTTATAAAATTGATAAATGTCGCACTATGTCATTCATTTTTGTTTCCTGTGAATACTAATGATCTATTGAACACCATGCTATTCAAAAATCGATATCGGATCCATTACACAAGAAACCTTTTTGAAGTTCAAACTTTAGACATTATATTTTCATTAAACTGTAAGTGCTATGGTATTCTTTCAGATAACAAAATATCAGCAATTCCCTCTAAATGGAGTATAGAGAGTGATTTTAATGAATCATCGCCTCGAACACGTGTTATTTCAGTCTGATTTCACCTTTGTCTAACATTTATCAAAGTTATCCAACATTCATTTATTTTATCCGTATTTACTTGATGTAGTCTATTCCTATATGTAGCCTCATCCCTAAAAATTGATATCAATTTCAAACCACACTTTATTTTTTTTATCTAAATGCATGATAGCATTTAAGAAGAGTTTTGAAATATATATTAAATCCCTAGAGAATCCAGAATGGTTTTAGAGTATTTTTATTTATATTGTGTACTTAACAGGTCAAACATGGTAATGAGAGGGT
Organism: Glandiceps talaboti; assembly: GCF_964340395.1. Taxonomy (NCBI): domain Eukaryota; kingdom Metazoa; phylum Hemichordata; class Enteropneusta; family Spengelidae; genus Glandiceps; species Glandiceps talaboti. Next base: position 7,833,185 of record NC_135561.1, read on the forward strand.
GAGAATTACAATACAATAACAACACAATTATTCATATTCAAATGTTGTTAATGTACTTTTGATGACTATACTTGACAGTGTTCAATGTCCATTAATTTCGAAGTAAGATGAATTACAGGTGGCGAACTGACCTTTCTGTATAATCGACTTTAATATATAATAAATCAAGGCAGACCAAAAGCTAATAACGAGGTAATCAGCTTTCAATCTTACAAGGTGAGTAAGTTACCAAGGAATGTAATTAACTTGGTAAAATCCAAAATCTGATTATACGCACACGAGGTTTTAATCTCATGTGTGTTAAGTAGGGTTCTAATTGGTTTTAGATTCCATCAACGGAAACAGCGACATTCTGATTATTCGTCGTTTCTACAACTTAGTGTGTTATAACATTTTGTTATAATACATACATACATACATACATACATACATACATACATACATACATACATACATACACACACACACACACGCACGCACGCACGCACGCACGCACACACACACACACACACACACACACACACATACATACATACATACATACATACATACATACATACATACATACATACATACATAGTTAATTTGGAAAAAACAATTAACTTGCCTTCTGTGTAGAACAAATCTGGCGTAATTTACAAAATAATTTGATACAATAAATATGGACTGCACGAATTTTTAAAATTAGATTCTATACTTATCACTCTCAAAACTAGTTATATTCCCTCAGTGGATGAATAATCCTACCTTCCAGCTCACTAGTAATTTCCCAACTAGAGAAATTGTTTTTATAGGCTTAAGTGAATAGTATGCTTAATCATTTGTCAGTTTTTTCCGGCCAGAATTGCTTTGGCTGCCTTAGTTTACTTTCAGAGGCAAAGAGTACACGTGGGGTGCATCCTTATTACAGAATAAATCCGGTCTATATGAAGTCACTGAGAGACCTGTTTTGAAAAAAGATAAAGTATATGTATTCGACTAACTCACGGCTTATTTATGATATTTATGATAATTGCTTTTCAGAGTATATCAATGATTTTTAGTTGTTAGACTAAAATATTATACTATAAACTGCAAAACAAAAGTACCTAAACATCTGTATGACTGACTATTATTGAAATAATATTTTTACATTGGTAACATATTTAACTAGTTTTCGCGACGCGAATTTTTTTTTCTTCTAATTTTTGTTTTCTTTTTTGCAAATTAGTAAATACACATTTTTTGACACTTTACATACTCTGTTCTATCATATTTATCTCTTGAAAAACTTCCTTTTTCTTCGAAACAGTTTAGGCTTTGTATTTAAGCAGTCTTGGCATGTTGGGTAGATTTCAGCTGCTTGTTCTCCTGATATCAGGAATAAATAAGGAACGGGAAAGCAAAAATTATCGGAAAAAAAAGGATCGACGCGAGGGTATTCAGGGCACGCGCGCGCTGACCAGAACCAGATATATATATTTTTTTGGCCTAACATGTACTAATCGCAACGAAGTGAAATAACTACAGAACAATCAACAATCAAGTTATTAGTCTAACAATGCTAAAAACGGTGTACTCAAAATGGGTGATGTAAAAATCAAATTAAAAACAGAAGCAAATAATTGAGTATGATTGCCCATGCTACCATCCTCCATTTGTAGGTGAAATAAAATGATAAATGAACTAGACATGAACACTTGCGTGATCCGGAAAACTAATATTGCATGGGCTAGATGCACGCGCTCTGCACTGAATTACATTGGAAGTGATACTGGGTATTTTATACAAGTATATTGATCGAGCAATCTGATTGGTCTATATACATCGAACTAACTAGTCTAAAATAGTTATATACGCACAGCTAGCGCGACTTTAAGCGGCCCTGAATGAGAATAGTATATTCATTTTTTTGATCACTGTCGTCTGCATCCATCATGGCCGCCGTTTCCGTTTTCTATCGCCTGCACCGTACTGAGTCGTCCAAGCCGAGCGCTAATATTTTCCCGAAGATATTCAACGACCTAGAACTTTCCGATGTTTACTCAAAACCATCGCCTTTAGAGCGGCTCAGCATAAGCCAACATGGTCGTTCTTGGCCCATTAAATGCAGACACAGTGAGGCAGATCATGTACATTAAATCCGTCACAAAACGAATCTAACTTCAGACCATTCACAAAATGAACTTGTCTCTGTACAAACTAAGCAAAACTAGATATGTACGCTGCATAGTATTTAACCATTTATCGTTATTAAACTTTCCAAGTGCAGTTTGTTTTTACCGTTTGTAAAGTTTGTTTTCCATATTTCAATATACTGGTATAATGTAATAGCAATAAACCACCCCCTGCGGTGGTATACCCCTTGGCTTTGACCAATTGGCTCCATACCGTACGTATTCGCTGACGCTCATGCGTATATGTCGTCAACGGTCAAAACCTCGGAATATACCATCCCCAGGGGGTAGTTTATTGCTTAAATATACATAATGTCTAAAATGAGCTAAATATGTTATAGAGTATATGGATGAGAATGATGTATTGCATTGCCCTTCCCAATAGTCATTCTGTGCACATTAACGGGAAGATTTATTGTATAAACAGTATTAAAGTTGGCGTACTTTGAAAATCCGTTTGTAGTAGAGACCAGGTACAATTGAGTCATTGAGACGAATGAAATTTAAAACATTAAAACATTAACGTTATCCTAACACTATATCGTTTGAAACATAAGTTTTCACCTCCGCATGTTGTACTCAAAATTATCTTGGAATTACTAATGACGTCAGTTATGATTATGAGGCTAGAAATGTATGTATGTATGTATGTATGTATGAATGTATGAATGTATGTATGTATGTATGTATGTATGTATGTATGTATGTATGTATGTATGTATGTATGAATGTATGTATGTATGTATGTATGCATGTATGCATGTATGTATGTATGTATGTATGTATGTATGTAATGTATGTATGTATGTATGTATGTATGTATGTATGTATGTATGTATTGATTATCCCCCATATACCTTTCTATGGGCTAATATTATGATTTATGTAGCTTATATTATGTGCCATATTTTATGCCAGATTAAAATAATTTGGATGAAAAATATGGAAAATACATTGTGAAAGTTGTGTACAATATCTGCAAAAGGTACATTAGTAAGATCCTTAATTAATTTTCAAACTAATTACATAAGATTAAAAACTAGATGGCAAATATATACGATCTTCAAATAGCACTGACATGCTACAGTTGCTAAAATGATGTCCACGCTTTATATCTTAGACGTAGATTGATTGGACTTCAAATTTACTACGTTTTACCAGTTAAAATAAATCATTTTAGCATAAGGGTACGACAGGATTACCCAACCCCCTTCAGTCGAGTCGACTGACGTCTCTGCAAACATACAAGCCAAGACACATTTAAATAAAACTGTGATTACATTGTATACTATTGGGCATACGAACAAATTAGTTCGATTCTGACTAACATGGTTTGTACATTAAGAATGTCTTAAAGGATCTTCAATCAGGGCTTGGGAATACAATCGATTTATATCAACTTGGTCCAATCCCACTGTAATCGAGACATGATTTCCTTTATGACTACGGTGATACAGTGTGACGCTTTCTCTTCTCAATATTTGCTATTCTTACAAAAAGGAGAATGGTTTGATGTGATAAGGTGAAGGACTATCTGAACGCTAACACTGAAGATAGCGAAAGGACGCTACATAAACAGTATTTTCTTTACATCAATACACGTTATTCTGTAATACAAAGGGTTAAAGGTCACGAACTATAGTTTAAGTCAAATAGATTAATGTTACCAAGGGATAACACGTGTAAGTCGTTCGAATATTTCCTCACAATCTTAGATCGTCAACTATACAGACGACAGCCGTGATTTTACGATGCTGTACATATTGAAAGAATATTCTTTCAAAGATTACGGCATGTTTTACGTCACATATTGGTTGTCAACGAATGGCAAACATGCTGTTACATTTTCAAGTTCCATCATATATAAGTTCCATTCAGATATTAGTGTACCATGAATAATTTACCGATATTGGAGAATGGTATTCCTAAGTATGGGGTGGGATAAACTTATATCAGATCTAGAGAACGTGAAAACACACCAAACAGTAAAGAAATTATACACTGACTAGACAATTACACTATACAGTAATGAACTCACTGGCTAGTGGTGGTGGTACGTGGTGGCGGTGGTGGTGGTGGCGGTGGTGGTGGTGGTGGTGGTGGTGGTGGTGGTGGCCGAGCACTTAGCACCAGGTCTGTATATTTGACCCTTAACGAACAACGCAGACTTTCAAAGTTTACTATGGTTCTTCCTGTTTTAATAAGCGATCACTGAGACACTGCTTAATAACGAAAATGTTAAAATATGTTATCAACATTTATTTGGCCGTATGCAGATTAACATTTTTCAAGAGAACATTTGAAAACTTACAACAGATCAATAACCGTCTCAAACCTCCTTTAAAAAAACTTTGCCATCATTTATTTTCTTGGAGTGAAAATTCCATGATATATTGAATATTATTAATCCAGTTAGAAGCATATAGTGTGGCTACCATGAAAATAAAGACTTCACAAACTTACATTTTCTCGCGTTCAAACAACATATTTCAGCGTCCTAGCTAAATTAATACACCATTACGACGAATTGTCTTAGTTATTTAACTATGGCACTGTCATTAGCACAAGACTCGTGTATATTTTCTAACAGAATACTAAAAATTTGAAATTACCCTGAGGCCTATATCACAGAATGGTGTTCTGGTTTTACATTTTCTGTATTTGCTGTGCCTCGTGATGTCAATGAATCTCTATGGGTAGCACAAACTAAACAGTTTCTTGTAGAAAATCGCATGAAAGAAGATATCTTTCTCTAGTATTCAGAAATCCCCTAGGCTGATGCACAACAAGACTCGATTTCACTTCAAATGGGAAATCATTATCTGAGCAATCTCTATCTCCATTATTAGATATAAGCAGCTTTTCTTTCTTCTTTATTTTCGCTCAATTTAATCTCGCATCGATGGCATTTTTTTTAACCCAACGGCAACTTTCCAGAAGGCATACAATAAAGACGAAATTGTAAAGAATCGTAAATATTTAACCAAATTCTGAAAACCGTGAAGTATATTTCGAAGAAACGTGAATGCATCTTTCCGTCAATTTATCAACCTCAAAAACTAGGTAAAATGTGTGTGTGTCTGTGTGTGTGTGTGTGTGTGTGTGTGTGTGTGTGTGTCTGTCTGTCTGTCTGTCTGTCTATATGTCGGTGTCTCTGTCTCTGTCTCTGTGTCTCTGTGTGTGTATGTCTGTCTGTCTGTCTGTCTGTCTGTGTCTGTCTGTTTCTGTCTGTCTGTCTGTCTGTCTGTGTATGTATGTGTATGTGTATGTGTCTGTCCGTCTGTCTGTCTGTCTGTCTGTCTGTCTGTCTGTCTGTCTGTCTGTCTGTCTCTGTGCCTGCCAATGTCTCTGTATAAAAATTGAAAATTGCATTTCGCTAAAACTTTAGAGCGTGTCCGACCTTTAATTGTGTTACTTGATTATCTGGTTTGACGGGAACCCTGACAAACATCCAAATTTAAAGTCTAAATACCCCCTCGGGTGATATATAATGTATCCACATACTCTTCTGGATTGGCGATTACTACATTAGTCATTCAAGGTACGGTGTTTTCAAGTTACTAAGATACTTTACAGATCATTAGATTTAGTGGTGAGCATTGACTAAAATATAAAACTTATATACTCGTAAATGTAATTCGAGAAACATCTATATTGTGTGAAATTGTAACAAAATTATATATTTTCCAAATTGCGTCTTGCACATGGAATATACGTTGGTTTATTTTGAAAATATACAAACTATGCAATGTGAATTGATGAAAAGAAAAGAGATAATAAAAACTATGAGTGTGGAAGAAAAAGCATTATTGATCTGTTCGATATTGTGATTAATAGTTTGAATGATTGGTATTACCATTTTATTGATTGATTGATTGATTGATTGATTGATTGATTGATTGATTGATTGATTGATTGATTGATTGATTGATTGATCGATCGATCGATTGATCGAATGATTGATTGATTGATTGATTGATTGCTTGATTGATTGATTGATTGATTGATTGATTGATTGATTGATTGATTGATTGATTGATTGATTGTATGGTTTATTGAGAGTTTAGTCACCACACAACAGGACAAAACAATCGAATATGCTAATGTGGAAATTGAAGGATTTTTTTTCTTGAAAGAGTCAGTTATGACAAATACCAAACACTAAAGAAGTGGTATGAATATTTTGGAATACCTGTAAGCGTCCATGTTTTGTAGGAAGTGTATCACTTGATCAAGGTAATTAACCATACAAATATACTATACTTAGTCCGAGTCTTTCACGGCGTTGATGTGATTATTCACAGACACACACGTATATTACTTACAAAAGCCGTGCTCACGACAGAACTACCTTGCTAACAAGAATAGCACAGCATAAAGATACGAACCTCGAACGTGACTAGGAATACTGGCAACCTTACAATCGTCGGAAAGAAATTAATCTGTGATTCTGTACTCACTATGTATACAGCAATACCATAGTCTACCACACGTCGAATCTATATTAACGTGTTTGTTATTCTATTTTCAACATGCCATTATTTTCCATTCCTTTCAATTCACGACGGCACCTCCAGACTGCTATAAATTAATAATGTCCTAATTAAATGTTAATACTTCCGATTGATTTTGGCAGTTTTACGACTAATGCATAATGAAGGGGGAAGTCAGTTATCGCCGCTAGAAAACGTAACGAGTCTTTTACGCCTCGCAGTGCTTCCTTTTTTTAAAAAAAACTTTGCCGGGGTATTATTACCTTCTAGGCTAAACAGCAATACAAAAAAAAAAAACATGAATAATTCATATATAAAAAATCTCTACTCTTCCTCAAATTGTGGGGAATCTGTTAAAGGAGCACAAGCCGAATTTTGTAAGCTTTTTTACTCGAGTGATAACACTTACAAAAAAACATTGAAATTACCAACAAATCTGTATAAACTCAGAACATGATCCTTTTAAAATTGAAATATTACAAAACAAGTTATCAAAAATTATAATCTGAAAATTTATATCTTATAAATTATCCAGGTCTATCATTACCGATCACGTTGCCATAACAACTGATATTTTAATTGAATACACTTTGTTTTGTAGTTAAATGGGTATTTTCTTTAATGATATTAAAAGGTTGGGCAACAAATAAATCATTATTCTTATTGATTTACTGACAGTGTGCGTTATACATTACACAAAGTGGATAAAATGTTAAGATTGCATTGTCAATATTTCATCAGGTTTGGGATAATATCAACAAGTTCAGTAGTTCAATCGTTGACGTTCATTAATCTCCACGTTTCGAAATTATGTAAATCTAAAATAAACAAAGTCACCTATCTACTTTTAATTAGGTTACAAAGTGGACACACAAATAGAAAGGCATGATTTATACACTGATAGATCGGCAGAAACAGACCAGGATACACAAATAGAAACGTATTAGCTGTCAATTCAACAGAAAGATGAACAGACATACGGAGAGACACGGGCAGAAGTTCTAATTTTAAAAGGTTTAGGTTTTTTACTTTGTTGAGTATCATCTCAGTCTGATTAAAATCTGATGTGGGAATACAGCTCGACTCCTTTATTTACATTTCCTTTAAATAGTTTCGTTTGTCTTCAGGTTTCGTTGTTCAGTTCGCTTTCCTCCAACTAACAAACTAAGCCAGTTAAAACTAGCACACTGAGCCAGTTAAAGCTACAAATTCGGATGTCCTTGTATAAATTCCTACGTACCTTCGGTAGATCAACAATGGCGTCATAATGAAATGTGTACATACTACCCGTGTGTGTGTGTGTGTGTGTGTTCGATAAAATGTCCACGGATATACACCTGATTTAAGGAAGATCCATCTTAATGAGAAAATCACAAAACCAATTATAATCGAATCAGTTCCGATTGTTACCTTCAGATCTGTATATCACAAGAAACGTTGGTTAATGACCATGCCCATCATTTTAACAATGTAATGAAATTATTTCTTTGATTCTAGCTTATTTTCGTCGTTGTCAATTTCCTTACCTTCATTACTACAGTTGAAATCGTCAGTACATTATGTAATATCATCCATCAACATACATCAATCTGGTTCTAAATCAGTCGCATTCTAGATTGTGATGTATTATATATGCATAATCAAATATTGACAACATGTAGATGATTAGTAAATCACGTACGGTGTTAATTTTCATGGGATTTTATTTCTACATTTATTATTTCAAGACAAATTCGTAGTTCATTCGGAAAAGCTGATTGAAATATGATAAGTGGTGCATTTGAATATATGCAGACGATAAAACTTAAGCCTGCAACGTACTGCTATACTTGGGTATTGTTTTATTCTGATCATATAACCAACAATATATTCACTAAAAATTAGATATTGTACTATCATGTTGACTAGATACTGATTTTAACCATAAGTGGTGCAGTAACAGGTTGAATTCGTAATCAGGCTGGACGCTGGTTTTATGGTGCGGACTCCAAAACAAATTTGATTGGATTCATTGTGCCATTATTATATGTAAAGCTACAAATACGTTTACACACAGGTGATTCGAATACTAATCAGGATGTATGATATTAGTAAACCATTACATCTAACAATATAGTTTTAGAAACCGTTCCCATTGCAGCTGGTGCACCTTTAGATATACGTTTCATTATATTCGCCACGATGACGTAATACATGTCGTCATACTAACTTATTTCAATATAGAATACCATGTATTGCATAAAACAACAAAATGTGGAACTTGCGATACAGACTGAGCATGCGTAGTTGAGTTGAGATTACCTGTAGTTATCGTAATATCTAACTCTGGGCAACTGATAGAATAAACCTCCTACAATGATCAGGGTAACCAAGACTTGATTGTTTGTGGTTGTAAATAATTGTTTACAGCAGTGATTGAGTTGTGTTTTATCATCAATAAGAAGCCAAACAAACTGGCACACACAAACAAACAAACAAACAAACAAACAAACAAACAAACAAACAAACAAACAAACAAACAAAGATAATAAGAAGCACAACTCAATGAACCAGCACACCATAACACAGCCTTAAAAATAACATGACACGGCATAGCAAACACTTAACGACACTGCATAAATTTACATGGAAATACTCGTATATCATTAATGACGTCATATTGGTAAAATGAATAGTTCATTAGGATTTTGATTTTTAAGTCATACAAGAATATAGAACTCAGTACACCCTAGGCAGATGTCTGACCATTAACAATACTGTTCACGAAATCCAATAATATCATGCAATGCTTCAATCATAAACCAGTGTTCAATTACAATACACGTATTTCTTTCATAACCATAGCATATGCATTAAATCATTGGGTTTTAATGGTTATTATAGCTTCTTATATCCATCAGTCACATTTACTAATTTACTGTCCTGACAGGGTATGGATAGTAATAACTCATGTGGAATCAGAAATATATATATATCAGGTACTTATGTGAATCTCATCAATTCTTTAGTGGAGAACGTGTGATTTTGCAGACATTTTATTGTAACTATGTATACGGCCAAATGATTACTTTGTGTGTTGTTGATGTTAACTGGAATTGGTATGTTATATATTGAAATGCACTAAGATTGGAATTGGAGGTAGAATTTATATTAGATCTACATCATCAAATAACGATGAGATTAAATAGAACATGTTAACTTTAAACTAGAGCATATTATTGAGTTTTGTGGATTTCCTTCTGCTTGCCTGTCTGTCCGCCGTTCCTCCAGCTATGTCTTTGTCTCTCTTTCTCTCTCATTCACTACCCGTCCGTCCATCCGTCCGTCTGTCTGTCTGTCTGTCTGTCTGTCTGTCTGTCTGTTTCTGTCTCTATCTCTGTATGTATCTCTGTCTGTCTGTTTGTCTGTATGTATGTATGTATGTATGTATGTGTGTGTGTATGTATGTATGTATGTATGTATGTATGTATGTATGTATGTATGTCTGTCTGTCTGTCTGTCTGTCTGTCTGTCTGTCTGTCTGTCTGTCTGTCTGTCTGTCTGTCTCTCTCTGTCTCTCTCTCTCTCTCTCTCTCTCTCTCTCTCTCTCTCTCTCTCTCTCTCTCTCTCTCTCTCTCTCTCTCTCTCTCTCTCTCTCTCTCTCTCTCTCTCTCTCTCTCCATCACCTATAGTCTTACATAAAGCGGGGTTATTAGTGCAGTTGTAAAACATTAATATTTGACAAAGCCATTATATATGATTAGAAGTGCAAAGTACTTAATTGAAGGGTGGTACTGAAGTATTTTAAAACTAAATGATTAATACGAAATGAAATGAAATTATCACAAGAAAGTATAAAACGTGCAGGGCTCAGAATCCACACAGTATTACGAAAACCACTTTGATCCTAAAGTCATGTATCAGCATGAATAATACATAAACATAATGATTGATTATATTGGTTGTTATAGTAACAACCCACTTTCGATAGAAACCCCTTCTTGAACTTTGACCTCGGTGATTTTTGTGTAATTCGATTCTTCAACATAGTTTTGCCGCAGGACTTTTACCCGAAATGTATGATGGGCCATGAGTAAAGCCAATTGCATAACCAGTACATTCGAACCACGACCCAGAGCATATCACATACTTAACCATTCATTTTAAATCTTCGCTGATTGATTATATAATGGGCAAGAATGGTAGTTTTTTCAACGTAATAATCATATTCCAGGCTGCGGCAATACCCAATATCTAATTTTCTGGTTTGAAGTGCGAGCAGTCTGGTTTGAAGTAAGTTGAAGGATCGAGTTTAATAACTGAACTCGAAGGCAATTTCTATCAATGAATTGTAGTATTATACCCGCTGGGAAATCACCGGAATTGAAGAAACACTTTTATTGTCAGTCGTATACTAATATTTACCAGGCTGACATCAAATGTTTTTAGAATTAAAAAGATAAGTAAATAATCCGGATTTGCTAGTCTCGAGGAAAATGTTACTCGAGTGACAGTTTTGAAACTGTGACGACAACACGGTGGTATAAAAATTGTACATGTCCTCTTGAGATGAAATTAAAATGAAAAAAAGAAATGAAAAACTATCATTTCGAATTATTTATGGGGTATTCTATCATCGTCTTATCTTGTCAAATGTACATGACTGAAATAAAGAATCAATTGCAAATTTAAGATAGATAGTGTCACGTGGGAACGACTTTACACAATATCATTACAGTATAGATGATGGGAAAAAATTATGTTAACAGGACATGGTTAGAATTGTAAATATAAACAAACACACACTATACATACATACATACATACATACATACATACATACATACATATATATATATATATATATATATATATATATATGTATATATATATATATATATATATATATATATATATATATATATATATATATATATATATATATACTTACGTATACACATGCGTGTGTATGTTTTCATTATCCAGACACAGATTGAAATAGCTAAAAAAAATTAGGTGAGGGACATTTTACAGTATTCCTAGTTATTCAAAATGATCGCCATATTTTTTATCGCTACTCTCAAATGTACCATATTACACAAACTTTAGAAAATGCAGCCTTGAAGACCCCTAAAGATAAATTCTTTCCTGCCCTAGTTATGATAAATATTATCTGACCTTTATTGCACACACACATATATATGTTGTGGTACTTGACTTCATAAATCAACAGAGAGGCAAGATTGAAGGAAAGTGTTGGAGCAATGACTGACTGGATATGAAATATTCATTTGAAGGTTTTGTGAAACAAAATGATTTATTTGTTGTAGTTTTATTAAATGTCAAACCCAAAGCATGAATGAATATGCAATTGATGTAATATACGACCAAGATACGTGACTGTGTACTGCGAAAACGTTATCAGAAAAATTATTGCTAAATACATACCGATATTAATATTAAAAGATTCGATGTCAGTTTTGGTCATATATAATACAAAGCTGCAACTGTACATGTCACAGAAAGAAAATGTCACAGTCTCATTTAGCTTTATATATAGTAGTATAGTGGCTAGAGAAAAATTGTGTGGGTATATGAGAAATGTGTTTATATTATTAACTATGATTAAGCCTAGTTAAGTGTTATGAAAATGTGTATTCTCTTGCCGTTCTACCACAGATGCACGGACAAGAGAGAAAGAATGATTATTATATTACATGACAATATGCCTTGTCAGATTTTGCAACTAAGGAATGATGAAATGATGATGAACACTTCATGGGGACGAATAATTTCAGTCGCCAGCTATTATAATCTGTCATATATTCTGTGTGATTATGGTTACCAATGAATGATCAAAGCAATGTTCAAATCCTGTGCAGTCATATGAAACCCATAGATCAATGACCTAGATGTGATTATGATTTTGTGATTGATAGATTAGTTCCCACTCGTTGGTTCAATGATCCGTGACGTCAATATTTCTTTTTTTGGGGTCAAATCGTTGCTTTTTATTGAAAAGTCATTCAAAATCTGTCTAACTATTTAAATAAAATAGGTACAGTCATTATAGTATAAACGATATTGCCTTGGTGTTTCACTCATGTGAATAACATATTTTTACACACTCAGACAATTTCAAATGCAAACGTAACAATTATATAAGTGTCGCTCACAGTGGGGATGTAAGAAGTAGACAAGTTACTATGTATATGATTAATAGATGGAAAGTAACGAACTATCAAAATCATAATAACGTCCATGTGTAATGTTGTTTGGCAGAAGCCTGTTTCTACTGCACTAAAAAGAATAGTAACGCTTGCCATATTTAATGTGATTGGGCACAGGATCCTGCTGTGTGTGTGTGTGTGTGTGTGTGTGTGTGTGTGTGTGTGTGTGTGTGTGTGTGCATGCATGCGTGCGTGCGTGTGTGTGTGTATGTGTGTGTGTGTGTGTGTGTGTGTGTGTGTGTGTGTGTGTATGCGTGTGAGTTGTGTGTCTGTTATTGTTAGTCTGAAATTGAAATGTGTCTATCTTTCAGTCAAAAACATGTCCTGTGAGTGAAACACCAAGTCAACATAATTTCTGCTGTAACTATTATGGGATTTAGTGGTTGCTTTTATATCAAACCTTAAATATATTATTATTTCAACTACTAGTACATGTTGAGTGGCCATGGTGTCTAACAACTGGTAGAACTCTCACAAGGAATTCAAATACATGATATAATAAAAAAAACCATTATAACGTGATGTATTTATTATCAATAAATTCTAAAAGGTGAAAAAACACAGACTCAGCTAACATACTGTTTTCCTTTCTTATCAACTTCTGCCATTCTGCGAGGACTTCAAATTTATGTGTACTATGCCATAGTGTGTTTGGCTCGTTTACTTTTAATAACCCGCGTAAAACAGAGTCACATAGTACTGCCCTAGACACCTTTAACCGCCGTACTCTCTGACAGTAGTAAATGAATAAAAACTACTTGAAGAGAGGCATATGTATATACAATTAGACGATTTCTATTCATTTTGACAGTCATCATTTGACGGGTTTGATTCGTTAATGGATATAGCATTTTGTGTTCATCGTATGTTTACGGATTTGTGACGTAATAACACACAAAATCGATTGCTATATGATGTAACGTGTATGTATGGTGTCAATACATGGATGTCTTGTTTGTCTATCACTTGTCTGTACAGCATTGCCCTTCCGTCACAAAGTGACATAAGTCCAACAAGTTCATTTTATAATGTACTTGCTACTTGAGAAGTCTTTGATCGGGTACATTTCAATCGAGTCCCCAGAGGAACGATTCCTGCATATCCTTCATATTGTGGATGGGTAAAGTGAATTACGAATTTAATCGCAAATGGAGGTTAATACTTGGGTCATCTTTACTAGTCGAGGTATATCTGAGAAAGACAGAGGAAGGTTGGTAGGGAGGGTGAGGGAGAGACAGAGACAGAGACAGAGACAGAGACAGAGACAGAGACAGATTGGCAGAGTCAGAGACATACAGGGATCAAAAGAGACATGCAGAGGCAGAGGTGAGAGAGACAGAGACTGAGACAGAAACAGAGATGGGAGGCGGACAGACAGACGAACGAACGGACGGACGGACCGACGGACAGACGTAAAGACGTACATAGATACATATACATACATACATACATACATACATACATACATACATACATACATACATACTTATGCATGCATGCATGCATGCATGCACGCACGCACGCACGCACGCACGCACGCACACACACACACACGGGCGGGCGGACGGACAGACAGACAGACAGACAGACAGACAGACAGACAGACAGACAAACAGACAGACAGACAGACAGACAGACAGACAGACAGACAGACAGACAGACAGACAGACAGACAGACAGACAGACAGACAGACAGACAGACAAACAGACAAACAAACAAACAGGAGTTTGGACACAGAGGACATATAAGTCTAGCAGACCAATCGATGAATAGACATTCATGGGAAGATTTACAAGAATGAACATGGGGATTATATAGATAGCAAAAGCGATTGACAATCATTAACAGTGCAGTGTAAGAACTGACCTTGCATTAAACTTAGTACGATTCTGATGTGTGGCTGTCTTTCTGTCTACTCCTTTCCTCTATGCGTATAGCACTAATAAAGGATGTTAATACTTATTAATATCCTTAATAGATACATGACATATACTTTCATACCGATAATTTATGTTCTTATTCGAGGTGTGCAACACTGTAAAATAAAGGTCAAAATTGGAGTAATTTACATTGGATTAATAGACGCAAAAAAAGACTAGAATTTCACCGAACTTGCGTGATGGCGCCCTTTACACTTTAATAGTTGTAAAAGCAATCGTGACAAACGAAAGACTAATAAAGCTAGCTGGTTTAGCATATTGATTAGAAAATCCGCCCTCGTAAATTTTCACCTATCGAAAGGTGTAATTAAATTTGATTTGAAGCCAGCACACTGACATACCGAGCGATTTAAGGTGATCCATCGATTCATCTTGCATAATGAGAAGGTAAAATGAGGTATTGCAGAAGACGATGGCATGACATCTTGGATTCAGTCTAAGTGTCAATAAAGCTTTCCAAAATATAGCATCCTAAACAATCAGTAGAACTCAGTATTCAACGGTAACTTTATGAAAACCTTGAACATTACTGTCGACTCGCTAGTCTCGGTTACCCAGACTCTCGCCACTGGGGTCTCTACTATACGAGACTACCCAGACCAGTTGTGAGAGTCTGTAAACGAGAATATCAACTCGCTTAATGACTTTTGGCTGTTTATTGTTCGGTTGAACCATACGAGGGCACACTTCATTCGTGATTTCATAGGCTACTTGTAAAACCCACATAACGCTCTTGTCAACTTTGTTTTTCTATAGCGTATGACTTTGGAAATATTAATATTCAAGTAATATTGAATTATCATTTCATTCCAATATCAAGAGAATAACATTCTCCATACAGCCTGATATTTTGCAAATGGCGTGCTATCTTTTACAGATTTGTTTCACTGAACATCAAGAAAATATTTCAGTAGCTTAATTTATATCAAAGTGGTCGATAATATCTGTATTGTCACCCCACCCCACCCCACCCCACCCTTATCCTCACCCTCAGGTAAACATGAAATAGATGGTGAGGGGCAAAAGGGTAGTGTGAATTTATAAATCGAATCCCTATGCAAATTTAAATGTGCTGCTATATATATATATATATATATATATATATATATATATATATATATATATATATATATATATATATAAGTAGTTGATAGAATCGAAATAGTTAATCAGAAGGAATCTGAAGAGCAACTTGCTTAAGTTGTCTTTCGTCAATATTTAGGACGTATCTCAGACAACTAGTGGTACGTCCTACAGACCCGCTTCCACCTGCATGAAGAAGTTAAGTATGTGGTCCTGTTTATTATATTATGTGTGAGGACTCTGATAACTTGGCCTGTACGGATGACTACATTGGTGAAACGAAAAGAATATTAAAATCCAGATTAAAATCCAGATTTCACGACGTCCTAGTTGTGCATCATTGGAAGTTTCTAAACACATCCATAAAGACTGTTCTGGACATAGAATTGACAAGGAGAATGTTTCCAAACACACC
This sequence comes from Glandiceps talaboti, assembly GCF_964340395.1. Classification (NCBI taxonomy): domain Eukaryota; kingdom Metazoa; phylum Hemichordata; class Enteropneusta; family Spengelidae; genus Glandiceps; species Glandiceps talaboti. The sequence goes on from NC_135561.1 coordinate 7,849,482, forward strand.
CACAAAGACTGTCATATAGACTTGACATGGAAGATATGTCATATCCTGAATAGGGAACTGGACTGGTTTGTTCAGGGGATCAACGAAGCTATGTACATCGGCGCAACCATGTCTAAAAAGTGACGGGACTGGTAAACCGTTTATCACTTGTCTGGGACAATATTGTGAAGTCACGCAAGCGTAAACAATATGATTTCACATCCGTGAAGACCTAAGAACTCACGTTGACAGTTAGGTTTATTCAGGCAGTTTGGTGCAGTGCAAAATTTAAAGTTAGTTTTAAGTAATCCCATGCACAAATGGTTCTTCGTCATAACAGAACGGGTTTGTTTTACACCCATATCTATACGGTCAATGACGTGCACACCGTACAATATTGACAAGCGCATTTCCATCGGAGTGAATCTGACGGCATTGACTCCATCCCCCACTCCACCCCTTATACAAAGCAGTACTAATTGTAGAGGATTAGCTTTAAATACAATGATCCAAAACACTAGCATTCATATTTTTCAATAAAGTTTTGACAGTTTTCAGTCACTATTTATAGTTTGGCGAAATTTTGCGAAGTCATGTATAGAACTGTATTTGCAAATTTATTTTACTTGTGTATTGAGTTTGTCTCCGTTCATGTGGAATCGAGGTCTTTGAAAGAGTTTTCATCAGGTATTGTACTGTAGGTTGTTATTATTAGAATACTCTCTAACATGTCCATAAACGTAGAAGACACTAAACATTCGAGTTCAAAACCGTGTTAGCAATCAATCAATTTATTTTAGCTAGCTAAAGCTTGTCTCTCTGAAAGGGATCTAAGTATAACCGACTATGGTGTTTCAAACTTATAATGGATTGTCGGTGGCCAACATAATACGATTTTTTTTGTATTTTTGCACGGTTACTTTTGGCGCAAACTATTCGTAATTGACAGCATAAACCTTTTCATCAATTTGATCGCAGTCACCAAATTACAAAGACTCTTTTCTTGCAGACTGTGACACAGAAGTGACAATCTGTTGAAGCATGCTGTCATAAAGAATTTGAAAAGTACGACGTGCTATATGCTTTGTTCAAACAGCCATAATGGACCCAAAACTGTCAACTGAACATTCCAAAGTGAAGTGAGTTGGTTACTTTGCAACCTCACGATATTGAACAGCGCCATCACAGGCAATGATATTTTCTTTCGTACAATTGGTCGTTGTATTGGTTGGTAAACAGTACCTCATCTGTATGCCCCACTGGGTTATAGGAAACACGATATCTAACTTGGTAGAAAGGTAAATTTAAGAATGTAACTTCAATCCAAAGTTTGAAACCGGCCAGTACAAATAAGAATAGGACTGACCCTGAAATGGGAAACATACACTAAATGAACAACACACTTAAGGTAACATCATAAATAGGCAATTTAGTGGTCTGATGAGGCAATATCATATGAATGTGTGCTTGGCGTGGTTCACTACATCTGTATGGTCTTTGCTGTGGTGTGTCGGTGTTGTCTCTGGTTTTTTGTTCGCTTAAAAAGTCTCAGTCTGTATGTTGTAAGATCAGCGAACAAATGCACACACAGCGACACATTAGAATTTATTTAGAAGTACATCCGAGTCTGACACGATACTGTGTTATACTAGTATAAAGGTATTTTTTCGAATATGCTAGTACCCCCAAAATTACGTCATCATTACGTCATTTTATATTATACTTGAATATCTACACAAGTCATTTCTAGACATGAGTCAACATATTTTGTAGTTGGAATAATATTAAAGCTATTTGATGAAAGGCAAATAACCACAAGTAATTCCGAACCACCTATATCAATATCTTGCTACATTGTGTCTATTATGAAGTAAACCATTTAAAAGACTCTGCAACTAGACGCCAATATTTTGACGTCTGTGCATGGAGGCACTTTTAGCTAATTTCACGTACACAAAATGTCGAAATAAACTGTGTTCATTCAAGTTTACTACAGTGTAGCACGTGCAGTTTATTATTGCTTTCTGGGTGATTGTATCAAACAGAGCCAATGAACAGTAGTATAAAACGAGCTGTAGTGTATTTTAAATTAGATATCATTTCCTATATTAATCTGAAATGAACTTTGCCACACACATTAAACCAACTCATTTAGACAAATTCACTTCATATACATCGAGACAACATTATAATGTGTACATACAACCATATTAATCAAATATACACTTAAGCATTAATTGAATAAACACTCGAGAGGGGCCATATCGTTGCCCTAAATTTACAATTCGTTAGCTGAGTAAATGTTGATATGAGTTAAATCTAACATTACATAAACGAATCAGAAGATCTAATGAATATAAAATCTTCCTAGGGTGATGCAATATTGAAGTTCAATTTATTCAAATCAAAATTGGCATCAAGCCAATTCCTATAATGTTACGATTAATTACACAGGTATGGTGACGTTTAATATATCACCAATGCGGTAATAAACCGGTGAAATAACACCGACTAGACATGGAATATCAACCAACTTAGGGTGCCCACAGGAAGCCATTATTTTAGAAGTGGATACCTAGCCATAGTTCGGCAGTTGATGAATAATGTCGCCTCGACTGGCTGGCTGCATATGAATAACGTAGTCATCGTAAACTTGGACGTTCGTCGATTAGTGTGTGGTCTCTGTGGTATACGGACATTTAGAAATACACGAATGTGATTGTGAAATATCAGTCCTAGAAAACTGCAGCAAGTAAAGTGCTGACAAGTAAATGTCTAAGAGATTGGCAACGAAATGCTGCTTGTTGTGAAAGCTGTCAATTGTAAACACTAATTCTACCTGTGTACATCCCTTAGGGAAAGCCCACAGTTTAAGGTAAGTGTGGATGCATTGATTTTACATTGTGTTTCGATTTTAAAATTTAACAAGGTAGCTATAAGGAGTGTTATATTGTGTTTTCTTGTGTTTAAACACTACTTTTAAAATGTGGACAAAATATAAGCTAATACACAATACAAAATTTAAAGCGTTGAAAGTTGCTAGGAATTATTGAAGGAAATTATCGTGCTAACAACGATCTCTGATTTGGTATCAGAGGTAAGCCTCGTCCGATACCCATTTATAGATCGATCAGATACGATAACCTTAATTTTGTCGACCTTAAATTCAAATCAAGTTGTATAGAACAGCCAACACAATTGTACACAAGCATATATATGTGCACCTAACACATCTCACTAAGAATAACAAATGACGTTCCCATGGAAACGGGTTCTCATCTATAAATTTAGACCGTACGTGTGCGTGGATAATAAACACCCTTATTGTCTGCATTTTTGTACAACATGTCAGGATCCAAAGAGTTAGTTATTTTTCTTCTCAAAGTGCCATCTTGATTTATTTGACATTTTTTAATATTCTTTGGTTGGTATTGTTCAACAGATTTCGGCAAAGTATTTGAATTTTTACATCGCGCTTTAGTAGTACGGATGTCGTGATGGAATGCTACCATTCGGTAATCCGACTAATCCTTCAATATTTTACATCATGTGCGTAAACATTCATAGAGGAATTCTAATATATCAAAAGAACCCCCACAAACAGAAATATCCCTCCGAGCTCACGCGACATGGCTTATACCGGGCTGAAATGTAGACATGTACATATAGTTTGGTTGAGTACGGATTACCTTCTCCGGGGGACACATCTTTTTTGGTCATGATTTCACGCATTTTGGATTAAGGGATTTCTGATGTTTCCAACAGCTTCAAAATAATATCCGGTAGGCACGATTTAGTACATAACAGATGCCGATATAGTTTCATACTGAAACATGGCATATACTATTGAAGTGGATAAAAAAAATGTAAATTTTCACTTTAAAAAATGAGCAGCAATGTGAGTTAAACCGGTCGAGGAAGTCTTTAATAACAAAACACACCATGGTTATAAAACTGACGTATAAGTATGATGTAGTTCCCAAAAGTGGGAAAACATCGTTAAATAACAGATTTAAGATTATGCCTGAAGGAAAAACTTTGAATTGAGGTTATCAACGCTGTTCCTAAAGAACTAATCGGCGGCAGAATATCTTTGATCATTTCACCTTGTCCTTGCATCACACCCTTAGTGAACGTCATAATTCCGAGTCTGACCCCCGTCCTAATATCATTTTCTTACGTCATAATTCGGATTCCCTATGGCCGTATACTTCGCGCAGTAAGTGATAACCGGTGTTTTAGTTTTCATCAAAATCAAATATTGTGATGTGGTCATAATCATTAATAATAGAACTGATACTGTTCCTTTGGACTATTAGGGCCGTTCGATTGGTGTCAGTGACACTGGTACTATTATAGCCTTGTGTTTGTCAAACACTGCAGCACCCCTTAAATTATGTGGGGTGAGGGATCATGGCAACTTACAGTAAACCTAAAAATGCTAAAATACGTAAGTGTACTATAACACTCTGAACATATATATATTTCGGTTGGCAAGTAAATTTAAACGACTAAGGCATTTTTCACGAGAACCTTTGAAACTTTGACATATATGATAATTTTTGGATATGATTACCTTTTCTTTGAGCTTTCGTAATTGGTTCATTGCGTCATCTGGCTGTTATTATAAATAAACAGTTTAAGTGATATCCATTAAATTGACACCTGTTTTAATTTACTGTAGTTTGTTTGTTTATAATAGGTTTGAAGGTACGGCTTGATACGGACGGAAGTGTTTACACAGGCAAATTATCAGATGTGTAACCGTGACACTTTTCGGCCAATGAGTAAGATGGCAATATTTTCTTTTATATAAACGCGCAGACAAAAACCCACATAACATGCGTCAGCTAATTTTAACCAATCGTGGACCGTTCCCACCAAATACTTGAATTAACAATTCATCTAGTGATTAGCTATCCAACAGGCATGGTCTGCCCTTTCATCGGGGAAAATAATTCCAATACTTTATTTAACAGACATTTATAAATACATATGGCTTTATAGTTTTGTCACTCCCTGGTCAAATGAATTGTTGCAATAAATCACAGAAAATAATTCTCTCAAACACTTTGTCGACTCTTAGTTCTCTGTGTTACAACAATCTCGTACAAGACAATAAACATACAGTTTCCATAGTCTATTAGTTGCAACGATCCTCGGCCAAATACTAGGTTGTTTGATAAATGAGGCAATGTCTGCCGCAATATTGAAATCGTTTCCTATTCTACACAGTAGTGGTCCAATCATATTGGTGAGAACCAGGAGTGTCTCCATTGATTTGCTTGAAGGGTTGATTTTACAACTTACAATATATATATAGATAGATACAATGCATCTTGATATTACTAGACAGGGTCTTGAGTCAAACCATACTCTACCTTCTCCCTCTCTCTCTTGACTCGCGAGTCAGGGGAATTCTTTATCCAATATAACCTAATTGATAGTCACGGTTCGTTTATTTTCAATACATCGTGCTCTCCGAGGGGAATTTATGTCTTACAGATAATAAGGTGACCTGTCACTTCACTCTGAACACGTCAGAAATAAAATGGAAGCTATAACTCTCGGTCAGGACATTATACCCGATCTGATTGAATCCTGCAACAATGCTTGTTGTATGTTCTTTTCACAAATCATTAAATCATCAAGTGATTCTAATTTCAAATGGGTTTATATATCATGTTGGTTACTGATAATGTTGACATAACCGCAATTTTAACAATATATATATATACAGGAAGTAGCATTTCTAACACATGTGAAATCAACAAGAAAATTAAGTAACACGTTGGATTTTCCCCTTAGGGAGTGGGAATGTATAGATTTCACTTGGGGTGTGTGTGTGTGTGTGGTGGGGGGGGGGGGGGTAGTTTCATATATATATATATATATATATATATATATATATATATATATATATATATATATATATATATATATATATATATATATATATATATATATGGTGGAGTAATTGGATATCTTGAGATGAATTATAAATCACAACTCAGCAACTTACTTATAGCGAATACAATGTTTTGTTTTGTTCTCAAACATATTGACTTGAATTAATGACATCAACCATACCAATATACAGAGTAGGGATCATATTAAGTATTTTTATAGACGTACAGATTAAGTTGCGTCCGTACAATTGAGGCGTTGCTAAGCAACATTAAACTATCCTTTCGAATCTGATTTTAGGCGAATGGGTTATAGAGCTTCGAATTGAGAACTCTTCATTGGAGTATGCGGTGATTATTAATCTTGTATTGAAATTAATGAAAACAAGATTCACGTGATGAATAGCAATGACCTTTTTGTTGTAATTTTTTTGTAATACCCACTGCGAAATATTCTCAAGGATTCATGATAAACAACACTGCTTTTGCGTTGACATAGTATTATTGAATTATGGTTGCCCTGGGATTAATATTAATTTGATGGGAATGGATGTAATTTATGTATATAAGTTAAATTTTCATCAAACTGTAAATTATAAGGTGTTGATTTCAACCGCTGAAAAAAGAGCGAAGGAGCAGTAATAAAGATGAACGTACTCGTGTTATAATCCGTTACCATGGCGATGATAATAACTTGGTTTGAAATCACCAAAAGCAATCATTCAAGTATTCAAACATTGACGGACTTTATAGCACATCAAAGTAATCATCATTAATAAATGCCTGGAACTGTTTGAACATGTGATACAAACATGTTGCTTAATATTTGCTCTTAAATAAGACGAAAGACAATAGGGTAAAATAAAATGCGAATGTTTCATTATTAACACACACACACACACACACACACTCATATATATATATATATATATATATATATATATATATATATATATATATATATATATATATACATATATATATACATATTACATATACATATATACATATATATATACATGTGTGCATGTATATTCACATACATACATACATACATACATACATACATACACACACATACATACATACATACACACCGTATACATACATACATACATACATACATACATACATACATACATACATACATACATACATACATACATACATACACACACACACACATACACACACATACATGTAAAGTCCCAAGTAATATATGTACTGTAAGTATACATAGACTGAGATAGGAACATACACACAGACATACGTGAGTGGGGTGGGCGTTGACTATTTTACATATATTTTGTTGTTTCCTAACGGAAATCATCTGTACAGGAACAAACTCTGATTCAAACAACAATGTTGACATATTACATTACCCTTTTTATGATGAAAAATATCAGTCTTCCAAGATCACTGTATAGCATTTTTCGATCATTCGATAAATGTCTGAAAAGTCATAATATACATACACTTAATATTCTATTAGAAGGAATTTAAATTCTGTTCACGAGAATCGAAAGTCTTTGTAATGCGTTCTTTATTTTGTAATAAAGATGGGTTCAATCAAGCGTGGCATTTATTGCATTTTGAAAAAGAGCAATCTGATTAGCATTCAAAGCATCATATATACCGTTATTTTTATATACTTCTTTAATTCAATCAAATCAAATCAATGGATTTGAAGGGGACTATATCAGTTTTATGATCTAGTCATTATAGATGATAGCCTAGACGTGTATTCCCACTGTCACATCACATCACATCATGATTGCCTCCGGCACTGCTATTTCGAAAAATGGTGTGAGCCCGATTGATCGAATTAACTTAATACAATGCTCAATGTAGCATTACAGGCAACGAAATAAAATCACTTTTCGATATAACATAAGTCAAAATTACTTCATCTGTAGATGATTACATATAATTTACATTAAAAAATTACAAAACATTTTTCCTTAAAATTAATATAAATAATAAATTGAACATTTGCTCAGTATTGTAAAATTGTTTTTTTTTTATAAAAGACAAAATGTATTTAAAAAAAATATTGCTGATTCAAATTATTCAAATTGATTAGCATAGCATATACCTAGGCATCCACGCAATGTGTTTTATCCATATCTATCAAGCTTACCTTTAAATTGTCTATACAGGGGTTGATGACACGATGTGCAAATCCGGGATACTAGTGAACTAGACTAATGTATGTATGCCAATGTTTGCTAGAATGTCTCGTGACATTTCTCTTATTTCACATGAAATAAAAAATCCATAATGACAGGATTCTTGAAGTCGCTCATGGAATTTCTAATCTGCAGCTAGGTTGACCTTTGACCCGTACGTGGTACGTGTGATTAACAAACAGTCCCAGATCGAGTAATTATATTGACTGTACATACAGGGATCAAAGAATTTAGTTTAGTGTGACATATGTCAGGTGTGCACATGTGTATGCTTTATAGCAGGTTATTGTAATTTACATTGCCTAAATTAGATATATGTACCATTGCATGTCCGGTGATGACGTGGGTGGTACAACTTTAGGGTATAGGAGTCAACAACCTGTTCAAACAGCTGAATCTCAAAACTTACGTGGGTGGTTCAACTTTTGGATATAGGAGTCAACAACCTTTTTAGAACAGCTGAATCTCAAAACTCAAGTGGGTGAAGCGAGTTATCTCTGTGAGAATCTACTGTGGTTCAGTGTACTGAGTTACGTATTTTATAAATATTGGCCAGGAAGCTCAGTTGACTTTTGATCGATAATAAAGTTATACTCTGAGCATATGAAACTGAAATCATGGTGAAATATTGTAATATTGATGTAAATATAATGATTTACAACAAATATTATAATGGTTTGAAATGTATCATTAAGGATTTCTTCCGATAACTTATGGAGATAGAAAAACCCGTGTTGTCTATTCACTTGGTCTGGTGTAATTTAACAGTTTGCATCTATAGAATTATTTTCAATGCTTCTGATAAAAGGATCAATAAAACTGATAACTGATAAAACACTGAGCCCCCCCCCCCTCCTGTAATTGGTTACTCCTTGAAAATGACCTTGTGCTTGGAACTATTCGGTGTCATTAAAATGATCATCAAGTCAATATCAGCCAGTTTTATAGTAAACGGATAAACTGCATACCAGACGATGTATGTTGTGTAACTGGAACATAGATTTTATTTATCAAAGCCAAGAGTTCGGACTCACTCCAAAGCCAGAGCTAGGAGAGATGCTCACCGCGAGGCGATCAAAACCCAAGTCCTCAAATATGTGACGCCGTCTATATATGGTCGTTACAATAATTAAATCACAATAAGTCACACATAGGAGATAAGCTTCCTAAGATAACAATGGGGCATGCATAATTATGAGCATCGTGGAAATAAAACAACTTGAATGACATCTCCAGACATACGATATTAGTTTCTATTGTCTTGACACCCATGTGAGCCATTGGGCATTGCTATAAAAGATATTCATTTCTCTAACTAGGTCTGAATCCAAACACGGTAATTACAAATTCATGACAGGAAAATAAAATGAATATTATAATGTGAAATTCTTCAGTTATTGTTCTTTAATATAAGGATCATGGAATTTTGACTTGAAGTGGAATTCAGCTCAAACTTTCCTGTACTCAACTTATTGAAAGAATATCCCAAATTAGTGCGTCTAGCCTTTATGACGGTTGACTGGATGTTACGTAAGACTGTGTTATTACAGTTGTAAATATTGCCAACAAAGACAGAAATGTCATGAGTGATAAGAAAATCACACTTGCTGGTTAACACAGATATCCCGTCATGTGTACTGTGATATGATTTAATTGAATTGTGTTGATTAATTACAATGCTGTAAATAAATGCACAGCTGTGGTACGTTTCAACTGATATCGATTCATGTAAATGACCTTACTGTATCGAATACCCATTTGTATAACGTGACATCGGTTTTGACAGTAGTCTAGTTTCTATACGGTATCGCTACGATTTACACCTCCACTCGTGGTTTAATTAGAAACTACGTTGGTATCCAGCCTAGCTTTACATGCGAAGAAAACTGTTTTTGAAAAACGAAATTGCAAACTACAGAATAGATGAATGTTAGTTATTTATCCACGAAAACACAATGTTACAATGACATCATTGTAAACCTATAGGAAATGACAAGAATGGTTCACAATTGAAAGCCCTATTTCAAACATTGTGATATATGGTATCGACGTCCATAATTTTATGACTGTATAGATTTCTATCACTAGAATGAATACTATTAAAGGTGTGATAACGTATATCGATGATTCGACTTGCCAAGTTACGTGATATAGGGCAAGAAAGTAAATATGTGTTTTCAATAGATTAATTATACTAAATAGACGAAGCCTGATATAGAGGTATCATTGATGCGTCTTATAACAACAGTAATATGCTATATTCTTTCAGGTCCCTAGATTTTTTAGGCTTAAAAGTCTGACTACTCCTCACGAACAACACTTTTTATGCTAACGTACGTGTGTCACACAAAATCAGTAACCGTTACCGTTCGAATTCGCATACCTTTGTCTCGATTTATACTTTGAAGATACCAGTTACGAAAGCGCAATAACCATGCATGGACACTGGCCATGGCAGATATCCTGAGCTATTAGTCGGAGCACCTTGCCAGGTGACATGTTAGACTTGAGACATTAGACTGCATCCACATTCATCATTAAAATTTAGTGTTCAATACAATTGAAAGTGTGCGATTCTATAAAATTTAAAGAGTTCAAGTAGTTGTTTCAAGGTGACAGAATGGTCCTCGTTGGGATACAGACTGTAACAACCTTTATATCTCTAAGACGCGTTGCTTAAAGGCCAAGAATTCATTTCCAGGTTCTCCACTATACGTTCTGCACCTAACCTTTATCCTACCTGTTACCCACCTGACCAAAATATCTGTCTTAGCTTGTGATAGTGCGAGACGAAGTACCACTTTTGACTGTCTACCACATATTGATCACCTCCACGGTGGATATTTAAAAGTCAAAGGTGGAACTGTATCTCTCATACTCACTACAGTTACACAGCCTGTGTATAGGTTTTGCCCCCGAGTGGAAAGACGTGGTCAAACAAGACTATTCATACAGTGGCTAGTCCTGCTTGCATACGGAGTAAGTCGTCCCTTCCTCCCCACGTCATGTGCATGCACCGTCTGCAAGCAGGACGAGTACAGTGCTCGCTTTAGTGTTATTTTGAGCTACAGTGATCACATATGGTCATTTTTGCTCAGGACCATTTTTTCATTTAAACGCTGCCAGCCAATTATTTCACAGTCACTTAAATTTTAAACCTTACAACGTTGGCCTTTAAAAGCTAAATCAGTTGAAACAACGTAATCATCCTTTCTTGATTCTGTTTCTGGACTTTTATCTTATACTGATCACAAGATAATATCAATCATTGTTCCAGTTATATTTAATTTTGTAATATACGAATATTTCCAGGGTTTTTCAGTCGTTAACGATAAAACAATAGTACCAATGTTCCCATTATCGATTCCAATTTAAACGTTCGGAATAATTCATGAGGGTTCACAATAAGTCTGGACTGTCTGACCCAATTGTTATTTTACCTTGCACCCTATATCCTACTATATACCTTCCCGCAACTTAGCAACGAGACATCAATGCAATTGTTATATAAGACTCTTAGCGTGATAAATGTGATGACAAAAGACCACCAACTGAGCGTGCTACCTAATTCATTATCTGAAGTAGTTAATCTTTTGTCTACAGCAACTTGAAGTATACAATAGACACCGGTGGAAAGATAAACAACAAGGCGGAGCCGCGTTGTTTATCTTTCCACCGGTGTCTATTGTACTTATGCCCGACAAGTTCACAGGATGGCAGGATTAGTCCATCTCACCCTTGCTAGACTAGATTAAGATAAAGTACACGCTGTCTCACCCCTTGCCACGCTAGGTGATGATAATAACTGAGATAAAAGTGTACACATTCGGGTGAGGACACACACAGCATGCAGTGTTCACGGCGAAGAAATAAGCCATACAACATTCACAAGCCCTGATATGACTGAACAACGAGACGTGCCTTATATTATAGTGTAGCTCATCTGAAGATCTGTGTAAAATTCGTTTTTTAAATGTTTACCGTTTCTTTTGAATGGTAACAGTTGTGCCCTTCATCCTTAAACCCTTACTGTGCCGTCACTACTCCATTCATGGTACAGTAGTATGACTTATTTTAATACTACTCGCCACAACTATTTTTCTCCGTAATTAAGTTCTCCTCGTAATTTTGGCAAATTATTTTGGTCCGGGTCGTACTCTTGCATTTCATTCTTGAGACCATGGAGGCTCCCCTTCTATACTTCCATGTGCACGCATATGGTTTCTGACTTTGCCGGACTGGTTTTACTTGAACTACAAAGGTCAACCCAATTCACACCCTCCAAGTCCCCCTTTGTCTTTCACTATCCAATACTGATAAGACTTCAGCGGCAACTCAGACAAGGAGGTGGTTATCACCCGCTACACAAACTTTAATATTAGCTCCGGTAGAGGACTGCTAATCCCGTACATGTCAAACAATGTGTCAACATTATGACAGATAAAGGGCATAAGTGACGAAATCGTTACCCCGTTACGGTATAATTAATTGTCTACACATAAGTATCAAGTGATTTCTAACCTGACATGTTTCATGACAAGGTTAAATGGCAGGTCACTGTTGTAGCATAAACCCAGCAACGAGATAACTACATTAGTTGACATTGAGTGGTCTCAAGTGAAGTCAACGAAACTAAACATCTCATCTATATTCTTCAACGTCCACAATTGGGGAATGCATTTTGCTGAGAATGTATGTATTGTTATCACAAATGTAATTCGCTGTATAACGGTATAAATTAGACGTAAATGCATACGATACGTGGGACAAAAACACAATGTTAGCTTTAATTGCAGTGAAAAATGACAGTCTCATGTCTCATACACACAGGGCTTGACACCGCGAAGGAACTACTAACTGTACGCTGGGACTGTAAGTTTATCTATCAACAGACCCTCGACATATATTCATAAGTGTCTGGTAATCCCCATTGTAGTAGCTTTTAGCCAATGCTATTTGTATCCCCGATTACCTACAGGTGGAAGTAACAATCTCCTTGTGTTATACTACCTCTACTGGGTTGTTGCTTGGTGATAGAAATATCCAAAACCACAGTTATTCCTGCGTGATTCAGAGGGCAGCTTAGATGATGAACCTACCCCCTGTATTTTTGTATTGAATTTCCAGATAGTTGCCGAGGAAAAACTTAATATTTCTTTATAAAATCGGCCTCCCACAACACAATACTATTTCAAACTGTGTGTTTTTAACACTTATCTATCACACCAATGCATTCCTTTGTGTAGCCTCAAGGATCACAATGGATAACTATTTTGCACGTCATGAAGATAACTTCACCATTCTCCTCCATCCACATGCTGTCAGGGAAACAGCTGTTTTGGGGTGTGGGGGTCAATTTGTTGCAGTTCCCTGTGTGATGCTGTACGTGAAATCAAATTTGAATTGTCCATTAACTAGTCTAACAAAGAAAGAATAGCTTCGATGTATTAAATAGTTTTGTCTTATTCTCATTAATGGTCTGAGGTTGAATACATGTATCACGTAACTTCATTAAACGGGTTCAAGGTTAATAATCTACAAAATGCAAGTTTGAAATTATTACTATTTTCTCGGGTCCAAAGTTTTACTATTTTCTCGAGTACAGGTATTGAGTCCAAATTAATATGTCGATTTTTGCGAAAATGTAATTTCTTTTTTGTCGTGAACAATAGATTACCACTTGTTATATTCACATCGACTTTGCAGGTACTCACTAGTTTTGTATGGTTTACAACTGCTTCATATTCTGCTCGCATATACTGCCAATCGTGACAAAATGTCGTCAAAAATAGCTCTTCATAGAAATGAACACTTTCACATCCAAATGTACGAAACAAGTCTCGTTTTCTTATGTTTTGCAAGTGTCGCCATTTTAGAATATAGTTTGCGAAATTTAAATTGTTGCCAATTACATCAACATTCCGATCAAAATGTTAGTATCACCGACGTCTTTCAGCTGAAAGCAGTTTACGTTCTCTGTGTTGTAAACGTTCAGCTTGGTAGGGACTGAGAACAAGGTACAACTGACTGATTCCAGACTAAACATGTCGACATGCTAGCAACGACTGAGGTATGCCATCACCATTTAATAGCTCTGTAACAAGGTCGAATGTTTTAGACCATTACATTTACAGCAATTATCTGCCTCAGTAAACACCAATAGATGTACTCTCAAATCTAACACACGTCCATTTGTACCACGTCTATACCTAACTGTTTAGTGTGCTTGCAAGCTACTTCAAAAACAATAACAGGATGTGTACTAATGCGTTCTTTTAATATAGCAATGTTTTTACCTTGAGTCATTTAAGTTGGTCCACTGGTATTGTTACGAAACCCTTGTAATTCATTAACATGTCATTATAAATTAGCCAGGTATACTATGAAGGTCGGTTTGGTCCGTGAGAAAAACCAATATCACATAAACACGCGTTAAAAACATTTAACACACTAAAAGTCATTTACTTACTACCGAGTTATTCATCTGAGATGCAAAGCTGCTGAGGATAATTGTAGAATAATCAACTATGTTTCTTTACTGGTTAAAAATTGCCAAATGTTGGAATCTACGTTTCATTAAACGCTTACATATGAAATTATGAATTAGTAATATATGAAATTAAAGATCCACTAAGTAACGAAGAAAGACTCAAGAAAATCGTATTGCCTCCAAAAGTTAATATTTGAAGTTCAAGCACCATATACACGAAGAAACTAAGCACTAACTATTAGTTCACATTATCGTGTTCCCATATATAGGCCTGATATGGAAATCAGTTGACTGGAATCAAATTGTTGTCTGGTTTGATAAAAATCTTACTAACTCTTCTTTTTACAATTATTTGGCGTATCACATATCTTACTAATATTTCTATATTTTACCAACATTTCTTCATTTTACCAACATTGGTACATTTTTCCAACATTGTTACATTTTACCAACATTGCTATATTTTACTAACATTTCTACATTTTACTAACATTTCTACATTTCACCAACATTTCTACATTTTACCAACATTTCTACATTTACCAACATTCCTACATTTACCAACATTCCTACATTTACCAACATTTCTACATTTTACCAACATTGCTACATGTTACCAACATTTCTATATTTTACCAACATTGCTACATTTTACCAACATTTCTACATTTTACCAACATTGGTACATTTTTCCAACATTCTTACATTTTACCAACATTTCTACATTTACCAACATTGCTGCATTTTACCAGCATTGCTACATTTTACCAACATTTCTACATTTTACCAACATTGTTACATTTTACCAACATTGCTATATTTTACTAACATTTCTACATTTTACCAACATTTCTACATTTACCAACATTCCTACATTTTACCAACATTTCTACATTTACCAACATTTCTATATTTTACCAACATTTCTACATTTAAGAACATTGCTACATTTTACCAACATTTCTACATTTTACCAACATTCCTACATTTACCAACATTCCTACATTCCACCAACATTGCTACATTTTACCTACATTACTACGTTTTCTTTTCTTGAGCCAACGACTATAATATTTTTACTTAACTGATATCCGTTGCAATACAAGAATTACCTTAGATTTTGAACAAATGGTATGATGATCGATCGATTTGGGAAAAAAAGGGTGTCTGAAGAAACTATACTTATTTTATTATTTCCCGTCTTAGACTAAGAGAATGCTTTAATGTTATTTAATGATTTAAAACAAGGGTTCAGAATTCCACCCACTTCACGTTTTCAGGATATAATACCAAGGTGCGGTTACTAAAACCCCGCATCGACCACATGTCAATCCCCATTGTTTGAGATATTTATATAAGAAGCAATAAGGACTCGTTGAATGTTTTTTTTCGCTCGTTCAACGTTCTGTAACGTTTTAAAAGCAATCCATCGATTGATATCTACTCAACTAAAGGCTGCCTGTGAATGACATTCACACGATCGGTTGTTCTGGTTACAACAAGACCCTCTAAGTCAGTGTGAAATGTCCATTGCTCTAGAATATTGGTTTGTCATTATACATACATACATACATACATACATACATACATACATACATACATACATACATACATACATACATACAGACAGACAGACAGACAGACACACACACACACACAAACACATATACACATACATATACACATACATACACACATACATACATACATACATACATACATACATACAAAACATACATACAGACAGACAGACAGACAGACACACACACACACATATACACATACATACACATACATACATACATACACACACACACACACACACACACACACACTATTATTGTGTCTCGGATACCGCGATGTCATATTTGATGTGATGTCATATCTACTATCTAAATACGGTGTAAACATCACACGTGACGCTATGGCCGAGTGTGCGTAAATCAGCGTAATCCCGCGTCAAACTAGATAGGCCAAATACGTATTTGCTTTGCATCATTCATTCACATACCTAGGGAGGCTGCCAAAAGGATAAAGCAAACCAAGTTGTACAGTTAACTGTTCACATGCAAACATGGACGGATCAATTAGTATCGTTAACACATTGCTGAGGCTGCATTGATACTTTTAATGTGGCCATGGATTGGCATAACGAGAGGCGTTTGATCATCAACAGGTGGTTGAAATGGGTAAATGCAGCCAATTGCTAAGGTATGCTGTTTACTCTTGAAGTCGTAATATTTCGACACTCAGGTTTCTTTTCGTGTGCTTATAGTTTTGTTGAACATGGTCATTGAATAAGGCAAAGTTTATCTTACATACAAAAACACCTGCGTACACAGTGATTGCTCTTCGTGAAACACTTCTACAACAACAACAGTACTAGTATCGTATCGTCGTTAAAAGCAAATACTTGGGTTGTGCTTACGATATACAATGTCAAGATTGCAACTGCAGCACAGTACGGTTTTTGTAGTAATATCAAAGTCCTAAAATTATAGCAGTGATCTCGATAGGGATGTGAATAGGTAATTTTTGACTTCGTTCCTCCCTTGGCTTGGTACGATAAACGCAACTCGATACTATATCGGTTTTGAAGTAAGTCTGAGATTGCGTTCGGGCCTCTGTACGTTGCCGAGCGAGTTGGATTGACGAGGGTTGCTGAGGTCGAATTAATCCTTTTGTCAATACCTTGAATTGTTTACTTTAAATTATAAGAAAACCTGGTTTTTAAAACACATCAACACGATGCATTACGGTATGCGACATTGCAACAATAGGTAATGTCCTTATTTTGTAAAAATGGCTCTAATTTTGGTTCGTCGATGTACCTGTATATGTATGTATGTATGTATGTATGTATGTATGTATGTATGTATGTATGTATGTATGTATGTCTGTATGTGTGTGTGTGTGTGTATGTATGTATGTATGTATGTATGTATGTATGTATGTATGTATGTATGTAGTGTGTATATATGTATGTATGTATGTATGTATGTATGTATGTATGTATGTGTGTATGTATGTATACATGTGTGTATGTATATATGTATGTATGCATGTATGTATGTATGTATGTATGTATGTATGTATGTATGTGTGTGTATGTATGTATGTGTGTGTGTGTATGTATGTATGTATGTATGTATGTATGTGTGTATGTATGTATACATGTGTGTATGTATATATGTATATATGTATGTATGTATGTATGTATGTATGTATGTATGTATGTATGTATGTATGTGTGTGTGTATGTATGTATATATGCATGTATGTATGTATGTATGTATGTATGTATGTATGTATGTATGTATGTATGTATGTATGTATGTATTATATTATGCTGTGGTCATTTCACAAATTCTTTTGCTGTCTCATCATCACCGTCACCACCTAACATTTCCCAGTGAAATAACGCCACAACATAACTATTATTTGACTTGGTGCCATTCACATAATCGTTAAAACAGCCATAAACAAGATTGCGTCCATAACTTTAAAACAAACATTGCAGATACGTATATCTCCATGTTGTGAGCTAACCTGATAGACAACCTTTATACAGATTACCCTACAATAACAAAGAATGTTTTCCCAAAATGAATTCCGTCTGATTCTAGTACAAGTCATCGAAGAAATACTGTAGTCTACGTTTCGTCTTAGCTGTGTCAGTTTTTATAATTCTATTGATCTCAATGTCTTAATCAATCAAATACTCTATTTGGTGTCGACTGTAGACACATTATGTATTCAGTTTTTATTCCCAGGTTTCTTACAACCCAAGGAGTTCATTTCGTAAAATTGCATGTCATCACATTGTAATTGTGTTTACGGGTGACGGTTGATATGATTGTTTGTGAGTGCGCAATCATTGTCCAATACTAACATTTATAAGTCTGTGGTAAACGGTTCACAACCACATCACTTTCTGGAACTGAATTTGACAGGGGAGAGATGTGGGTTAGGTTTACGAGTTCCCAAAGAGGTGCGATCATGTCGCCATGATATTTTGTTTTTCATTTTATCACACCTCTTTCGAGCAAATAAAATCTGCACTTAGTTTTGTGTAGTTACTATGTAGTGCGTTACTAGATAGCAACTGACGCCAGTCGAACTATAAGTGGAAAGAATTTCAAATAATTTAACTTTAATGTTGTCAATTAACTTAAGGTATCAAAGTTACGTTGTTAACACAACATATTCTGGCCTCCACTTAACCTTGCTACAAACATCATCAAAGTCAAGGACTCTCTACTCCAAACAACAAACAATTCAACCTGTTTATCGATTGCAGTAAATTACTATCAGTTCCCTGTCGAAGCATAGAAACCATTGAACATCCTCTCTCTGAGCACAGCTCATGATCAGATTTTGACCTTCGATCTGTTTTACTGCAACTACTATGCTTTTAAAACTGACAACACAATATATAAGAAGGTATTGTGATCTAGCACACGTGGAAATAATTTCCATGGTACTGCCGCGGGAGAGTGCGTATTTTTGGTTAGTTCAATTTCTTTTATCTTTTTAATCAATATGATATTTTACTAACTGGCATGCCTGACATATGTTTTTCAAATCAAATGTAATCTTTTTAAGATTATCAAGGACTTAGTTGTTTATACTCAGTTTTGCATCAAGACCTTGATCTCGTGCATGGTATCCTGTTCTACAACAAAGTTGATACGATGGAAATGTATACTTGTGATTTGATAAAGTACGTTTATTCACTGGAAGTGTACAGCAGAAAATATATACAGGCAGAGCAGTGTGTATGCCCGCCTATTACATGTAATAGGCGAGCAATCTAGTTTAGATGTCTAGAAATGTATAGACACATACTCCACAGTCATTCAGGCTAAACTACTGCAGGAAATGATACACGGATGTACATGTATGGTGCATTGCAATATTCATAATGTATTACTACAAACCTACATAGAAGGTGAACACCTCTGACATGGGTATATATATACGTTAGGAAAACACAAAAGAAGCTAGTTAACTTGAAAAAAATTGTGTTGTCTGATACATTTCAATCCTTTGAGTGTGCAGATCACACCTAACGGTAGCTAACACAAAGAATATGTAGCAATATGGTTGGAAGTTTTTTTGAAACTCCAACACATCACAGTGTTAGTGAGATGTCAGTCGAGATAAACGATAACATGTAACAAATTAAAAGTTTGTAGGATTGTTTTTATCAAGCCGACAACGCACGTTCTGTAATTTGGAGGGTACTGGTACGGTGACTGACCTGTACCTCGCTTCAACAAAATAACTAGTAGGTAATAGACAATCATAACAATGGCGCCCTTTCTTATCACAGTACACAAGGCAATCGACGCCAGTAGTACTTGTGTGTGACAAGTTGGTAAACATTGTTGTATTGACGA
The DNA here is from genome assembly GCF_964340395.1 of Glandiceps talaboti. NCBI lineage: Eukaryota > Metazoa > Hemichordata > Enteropneusta > Spengelidae > Glandiceps > Glandiceps talaboti. The sequence continues at coordinate 7,869,448 of NC_135561.1, forward strand.
TACTCCAAATAAAAAAAAATCTCTTTGCAAATTAGGATCAACAATATGTTATTCTGTGAACGGAATGGGAGTGTGCATTGTGTATAACCGTGAACAGATATGTGTTGTCATTCTTTACAGAGGCACAACGCCATTGAAAAGCAGAACCGGTCACAGAGATTATGGGTTTCGAGTAGACGCCCTGTGTGAAAACCTTTTTTTGAATTTAATCCGATAGGATATTCATTGGATTTCTGCAGTGTCTTTGTCCTACTAAGTGACTGTTACGGTCACCATTCTTTAAGATCAATGATAGCATGAGATTGTGGTAAGCATTTAGAAACACAGTGCCGCTATTAAAATCTCCTTTTAAGTCTCAAGATACGAAGATTGTAGGTAAAATAATCCAACGTATCATAATGACAAGTGATACTCGATTAGAGATAGCAGCACACAGGTGACTCACGATCAAACTCGTACAGGATAAAGTCTGAGAATAGCCATTTGGTAGCCTAGAAAGCTAGTCTCCGAGATTAAAGGCCAGGTTTGGACCGGAATATAAATCTAGGCGTGAAAACAGTTGTCTGCTAGAACATGGATGCATTACTGAGATATCGATGGCTAGAAAAGTTGCTGTGGTCTAGAACAATAAAATGATCTTACGTAAACCTTATAGTTCCTCTGATAATATTATGCAAAAACCAGGGATTTGACTCCCTGACCTTTAAACAGTAATGAGATCAAGTTGTCACAAAATAATAACGAAAATATGTCAGATATGCACTTTGTACTTGCCATGGCCCCCTGAGTGTTATCGCGCTTCGCATATCACTTCAATTCGGTATTGACGATCATGATTTTTCCGAATATTCTGAAACGACATTTCCCGCCAAGCTGACTCGTGATTGAAAAAGAAATTAAATATCGGTTGGTACATATTGTATTCCGGTAGAAATAAATGCACATTTTTTGTGATTAAAAAACTGAAAAAAAAAACCTTGGTAATATTCACTCAATGCTTGTGTATGTTCTCAGTCTTCCTGTACGTAATTCTACTTTTTTTTTGTTTTCCTGCAGAGACGACTTTGTGCTAGGAACGCTCCAGGTAGAACAACAGCCTTGAGATACTATTGACAAAACGGTCTGGCTATTTAAATTATTTGCCCTCTTGAGTTGGACTACTTTGGAATGTCAAAGTACAGAAGATAATATTTATCAATGGCGATAACTTCAGAAAGTTTTGGAACTTCTCTGTCTCCGCAATCGAACTGGGCGAGTACGTGGGCTAAGGCTAACGCTCAAGCCAAGAAAATGAAATCACAAACTGAATATTTAAGTGATATACGAGAACGACTTTATTTGCCTCAGATTCAACATTCTCCCACCGTACAACTTTACAGTAAATCGTATCGTCTAGCTGCTGCCCGGAGGCATCCAAAACGTAAACGTTTACAGAAGGACAGAAGTAGAAGCAAGCCCCTACAGCTTCCAGATATCAGACAATCGTGGACCCTTTTTAACTGCGAAAACGAAGCCTCTATCAAGGACGAAGAACTCAACCGTCCTCGCAGAAATAGTGACCCCCACCTCCCTCCTATCAACAAAAAGCAAAAGAACAAAAAGGGGGACCAGAATCCTGCAGGAAACAATAACAAACTTCCAATCTCTGCCGCGGTGGATTACACTAATACCAAATCTTTTGAACGTGACGAAACCGACAGTGACAGGAGGTTCTTTGAAAGTCCCTCGTACCCAACGAGAAAGTCATGGAAGAAACAAGCATTATATCGACGTACACTTGAACCTATCAAAAAACAGGCAAAATCCCCACAGATGAAACAGTGTGGTGGCCAAAAAGTCGAGGGTGCAGGAATGCAGAAAGAATCGCCCCCAATTGACAGGCAGAAAGTGAAAAGTTTAGCAGACGAAATTAAGGAGGAGGAAAGAATGAAATACAGGTTACAATATTCTGAACAAAATATCGACGATTACCGGAAAGAACAGGACCGTAAAGTTGCTGCTGCAAGACGTATCAAAGCACCGCCAAACAGTGCAAAGTCGGTGACGGGTGGACGAAGAAGAGTTAGCAAGCAATACAGTGACAAACAAGGACGTAAGTCAAAACACGACAAAGCTTCTACAACTAGAGGGGTTGATGATTCAGGAATTTCGAGTAAAACTACGACAGAGTTAAAAAGAAAGGAATCGCGCGCCGAGGAAAGTGCTAGTCTCGACCAGATTAACCTTGAAGAAGTACAAAAAGAAAACATTAACGACACTCAAGATCACGTTCATGAATTACTGACTGACACTAAACGGGAATGGATTGAATCGTGGCTTACTGAATGCGAAAGTGCGCGACCTACATGGATGCCAGTACCCGGTGATCCCAACGAACATCAACAGCCAGAAACAACGCATGATGTAACAGATGGCGAATTTGATTCGGAGGAAGTTAAAATGCCGTTCGGCGAGAGTCCCGATAGCAAAAAAACACGTGTTACTACAACGGTAAAACTAGAACATACAAAGGAGAAGAATGGAATGCTTTAGGGCTAAAGACAGTTGATATATTTTGCTTCCGAATCAGTTTTGAATTCGAGTCATTGACAAGATAGAAATACGCTAGCTATAGTGACACTCACTGGCGTACGTACTATATGACCGGTGTTCTGTGAAAACCCGATGGATATATAAACCATATGACTGCTAGACGTCAGCGTCGTTTCGCTGTGATGCCATCATATAATTAATTCACATTACTGGTTGAAGCTCTCGAGATACTTCCCTTCCGTCCGTTTTCGAAAATGGCTCTCTTACAGAAGAGCCAGAACTACGTTTTATGACGATAACACTTCACGGGCAGCAGCAGTACTTTTTGAACATCGACTTTAATTAGAGACGTAATTTCTCTTTACAATATCTGTATCATGTACATTTTGTGTATGATGACGTGTACTATTAGTGCCAACCATATCTTCATTTACATCGTGTACAGGAACATAAATATGCAGTTGTTGATGTATGTAAACAACAGTATTTTAATGTTTTTTTTAAAGAGGGCGCTATTTACATAGGCTTATCTCGCGACTCATGTGAGTCTTTGTAAACACTTCCACGCTCACTACACGTTCACTTCCCGTCCAACATGACATTTGCTTGAGACTTTAAAACCCCTTTCAGAAGAAAGCAGAACTATATATCTATCTAACTTTGACGAAACCAAATATGATTTCTATGGTTACCGAGTATTGCTGTTTTTACTTGTAAATATGTAGATATTGTCTGACGTTACCTTTATATACACGATATTGCATCAAAATTTAATTTTCATAAATATTCGGATGTCTTTGGGAAACTTCATTTACTACTCACTATATGTGCCAAATATGTAACGTGTGCGTATGTACAAATCTCCAAACGAAGATCATTCCACAAGGTAATAATTGTTGTGTTTTCTTTTAAAGAGACACATCTATTTTCCGAGCCAACTTTACCATGGGTTTCGATGATTATTATCTCTTCAGGGTTTTTCGGTATAATTCAAATTAATCCAAAATATTAGACGGTGAACAATTGGTAGAGCGTTTGTGTGGGTGATAGGTATGACATTTATTATAAAAAAAAATAAAAGTTGCCACTCTGAGTTTTTTCTGTTACCAACTTGAAACAAATCAACATTCAACCACGATGTCTCTAAGTGTATACTTATCTTAAAGGTGGGGCCGATTTATCCTGTTTTAGTTAGGACGAAGTCAGCCTTGCCTTTGCTCGCCTTGAATCATCTCTGTAGTGCTGTGTTGGCACAGACTCACTCACTCACTCATTGATAAGTTTTAGTGGGTGTTATGTATGTATGTATGTATATCCTGTATGCTGCTGACTTGACCGATTGAAGAGGCCAGGTCTCAGTTAGTACATACAGACTCGTCGCATTAACTTCAACCCTTCCCTTGGCCGTTTTAAGTGACATATCATAACTGAATACGCTCCTATCTGTGTTTACCTCAAATCAATTACATAAATCAGGAGAACAATTACTTCAATGCTAATGATCTATGTTGAGGATAGAATTATACATTATCCAAGTACCTTATATTTACACTCTATTTACTTTTAAACTACCTGTCACTATAAAAACCATCGACTCAGATTTGAAATGTTGTATCTCGATTCTTTCCGTCATTTTGGCTGTTTACCTCAATTACTAATTGATGAATAATTTACAAATAAATATGGAATAATTTTCAAAAAATTGAAGTTGTTTGTTGCATATTTTATTTAATATGGAAATTAAGGGCAAAATTGGATAACATGGGAATATGACCCACATCGACTCGGGACTAATCATGTCATGAACTGAATGGCATTGGCTTCAAGTAAGGGTGCTCTGGCTTCAACTTTACGGGACTTAGACCTGATTGCTTTACCGGACACGTTCGCAAAGTTCTTCCATTGTAAGATTGACAAGATTCGCGAGAAATTGTTATCTGTGCTACCATCTGACCCATTTGTAAACTCGGGTTTTAGTCTGGGCTCTTTTGAACCAGTTTCTATCAAGTTTGTTGAGAAACTTATTAGTTCATTACCCACTATCTTCTAATCAGGACCCCATACCAACAGTATTGATATAAAGCAGTGTTTACAACAAGTATCCCCAGCATTAATGTGTCATTTTTGTCAGGTGAATTTCCATTGTCATGTAAATCTGCACTTGTACGCCCTTTGTTAAAGAAGTCTGGTTTGGGAAATTATAGACCTGTTTCGAATTTACCTTACATCCCTAAGTTGATCGAAAAATCTTCTTTAATTCAAATTAATTCTTACCTGTATTGTAACGATCTGTATGCTAAATGTCAGTCGGCCTACCAAGAAGGCCACAGTACAGAAACTGCGCTCATTCGAGTCAAGAATGACGCGTGACGTGCTACGGGCTCTCGATCGGCGGGACGACGTGATTTTAATTTTACTCGATCTTTCTGCTGCTTTCGACACCATCGACCACAACATTTTGATTCACAGGTTACGTTCTAGGTTTGGCATTAAATATGGCACTGTAATAAAATGGTTCACATCATATTTGCAAGATAGAACAATGAGAGTGTGTTGGGTCGTCGGTGATGTCGGAAGCACAACCCCTCAATTGTGGTGTCCCCCAGGGCTATGTCCTTGGTCCTGTGTTATTTAGTCTGTATATTGCACCTCTTGAAGACATGATAAAACAACACGGTTTAGAATATGTTTTATGCTGACGACTCTCAGCTGTATGTCGTTTGCTCCCGTGATTGTGTCCCAAGTGCAAAAATTGATAATTGTGTCGACGAAAATCGACAATGGATGAATGATAATATGCACAGCAAGACTGAGGTTATAAGATTCTCATCAAAGTTTGGCAATGTGGACCGGTCACGGGGATGTGACATACAAGTTGCGGGCGTCAGTGTTCATTCAGCTTCAGTAGTTTGTGACCTTGGTGCCACATTTGATGAATCAATGACCATGACATCACATATTTCTAATCTATGCAGGTCAGCGTCTCTTGCTCTATATATGGAGAATTGGCAAAATCCGCAACCTTTTAGACCAGGCTTCAACAGCAAAAATAGTACACTCTTTTGTCACTTCTCGGCTTGACTATATTCTAGACTCAATGCACTACACCGAGGAAAACAATATTCCCGGTATTCTGCTTTGTATCGATTTTGCTAAAGCTTTTGATTCACTGGAATGGGACTTTTTATTTTATACACTAAGACAATTTAATTTTGGAGACCGGATAAAGGTAGCTGGAAAGTTTTTCTTGATCGTTATCTTAAAAACGTTGGAAATGTTAATATTCTGATACACTGTGATTTCAATTTCAAGACTTTGGGATGTTCACTTCCGTCATTTTATAGAGAAATGTTTTCTGTCTGGTTATCGGTCAGATCAAACAAAAGTCTAGTTAGAGAATATATTTGGAACAATCATTGTCTTTTAGTTAATGGGCATTCTATCTTTAACAATGCTATGTTTGATGCTGGTCTATGGTATGTCAACGATCTGTATGACACAAACAGCACATTATTACCTTTAGAATGTTGGACACGTAAGGGGGTTCCAAAAAGACTGTTTTTGGTGTGGGCTGGTTTGGTTTCTTCAACCACCAAATACAAAGAAAAGTATGGTTTCAATAATGTAACTGCTGAGCCTAAAACTCTTCTAGTTTTCGAAGAAAACAAACCCTATAATTTATTAAATGCCACAAGCAACATTGTTTACAGTATTTTGATATCTAAAGGCAGACAAAAGGAGATTTTAAACCTAAGGACTATTTCGGTTTTCGGGGATGCTTTTGTTAAAGATAGTGCTGCCTTTTTCAAACTCTCTCATTACGTTTCAATGGACGTGAAAAGTAAAGATTTTCCATATAAAATTTTACACAACTATCTGGCAACAAACTACTGGCTAGCGAAATGGAAGATAACTCCTGACGATTCTTGTACTTTGTGCCAACAAGGTCCTGAAACGCAGCTTCATCTTCTCCTTAATTGTAACTGCACCAAAATATTTCTATGTATATTTATACGTTCTGTTAGATTCGTTGTTGAATTCATGAAATTACATGCATTGAATCATTTAATTGAGCAACTGTATTTTCGATCACATCTCTTTACGATTCAGAAATTATGCCATTTATTTGATGAACCAACAAAATATTTTCCTGTGATATCATAACATGTCACTCTACAAATGGAGAAACAAGTCAACGTGTCATCATATTACAATACAAATGATATCAAATACGACATGTACATACATGCTCTTAAGTTTACCTAACCGTGCATCTATTTACGGGTATATTTTACTATGTAGGGGATGGATTACAATTCATTAAAAAATGGCTCAAATGAAAAGCTACATCAACTCGGTTTCAGGCGCAATGTAGGCTTTGCTAACAAAATGATTTGAATCTACGACGTTTCGCATCTCGGCGGACTATGTAAAGTAGTTTGAATTGTATTAGATTGAACCAAACATTCCATTAGGACAAAAAAAGATAAATTTGTTGAACGGGCCTGCCCCGCTTATATGTAGGCTATTAATATGTTTTTGCTAATGGACATACACCCTCATGACACGTAGTGTAGCATCCTCCGTACTGGAATCCTCTTCTAAACATCTTTGAATCATGGTGAATGTCCAAGCGTTTTGCATACATATTTCGAAGTCATATCTTGCATATGCTTATTGCGAATCATTGAGTAGTGACCTCCTTTCGTTGTTTTTCTCTTTAGAACGACTCCTATAAAGAAATAAAATAAATGAAACTAAAATGAAGCAATACTTTGTCAACACAACTATAATATGACATCATAATGATGACAATAGTGTGCAAAACATGCAAAAACATATTAGAACACGTACGTCAATCCTTCAATACACACATTATGCGAAGGCGGTGTAAAATGTATTTCTGTATCAGAGAATAAATGATGTCTACAGTCCATACCAATATATCATGTAGCTGTTAGAAAATCAAAGATTATACTAACTATCAAAAAATACATTTGACCAAATATGTCATATGAAATTGGCGGCTTCAGACGTTGATTTGTTTTAAGTGAAAAACATCAGGACAACTTACAGTTCTGGTGACTTTACATTCTCCAATGTTTCTGGAAGGTTGATATTTGAGGTTTCCGGAAGTAACAATATAAATAGACCAGACAAGATACACAAAACACCCATAATGATGTATGTTGAGTAATAATATATATCAATGAGGTACACAATGTATGGAGCCACCATTATTCCAATATCATATCCTTCAGATATTATAGCCGTTCCTACATTCCTAAAAGACCAATCAGAATGTTGTCTTTTTTACTGTGATTTCAATGAATATTAGCAATCCAAAAGAATGTGACAGGGAGGAATTTCATATTCTTCCTACCTTAATGTAGTCGGGTATATCTCCGTACTTACTGTCGCTGCGGTTATATATGCCACTGTTTCACACATCTTCGCAACAGTAATAATGATAATATTTAATATTGCATTGCCTGTAAAAGAAACAATAAAACAATACAAAATTGAAAAGAAGGGATCATTGTATCACTGAGTAGATGGAACCCAGTGTATGGTCATTATATCTGTTATGCTAGTTATGCTAGTTGTAATGCGTATAGCTAATTACCAGTTGTAGGCTTAGTGTTTCACTCATTGGACAATAGTACATTTTTTGACATAGAGCTAGACGTATTGCAACTCTAGACAAACAATAAGAAAGACACAATAAATACTGCAGGATCCTTTACCCTATTACACTGAACAGCGATAACCATTGCTATTCTTTTACACTAAGGTAAAAGCTGCCTTCTAATGAAAACATTACATGTGCACTTGATGATATTAATGGCTTCAATTGTTTATTTTGTAAATTCTAACTCATAATTAACATTTCAACTACTTCTACATCCCCACTGGGCACGGCACCTTGTGAATGTCTTTTGCAAATTTGAATGTGTGTAAAATGTCATGTTACATGAGGGAAAAACCAAACCAACACCATTTTAGCTGTAAATACAAGACACTTCATGAAACAGGACTAACATTCATATGTGGAAGAATTCGATGATCGAGATCAGATTTCGGTGAGGGGGGGGGGCGACAGCAATCAATTGCTTTGTCTATAGACTTCTGGGAAGCATTTGTCAGTTATGAATACTTAAAGTCAAGCCACAAACCTCTGAATGTAATAGTGTAATTTCTCTCAGTTACTCAGTATTTGATCAAGCAATGTAATGATAATTTCCTAACTAAATCACACTGCCTAGACATGGTGAATACTAGAATCTATTACCAACAAGTCTTACAATATCTTCGAATATCGTCATTTGACAAATCCGTATACCTATGAATGCAGATGAGATCCAGGTAGCACCAGTCAAGGTCATTGTTGTACATAACATCCATCGTCTGGGCATATACTTGAATAACCACAATGCAAGCAGATTAGCAGGTATTTCCACCAAACATGACAACATGTACAGTGTGTATATTTCGCTGGAGAAGTAATTCGAGTTAAAAGACACGCCTCCATACATGATACCAGCTGTAAACCTGGAAAAAGAATATTTCTGTTTTTGTCAACCCGAAAGATCGATAGAAGCTTGTATTGTATTTCATACAGGTTTTTTAGAAACACATTCTTTGATTTTGTTAAAAAATGAAAATGGTTGGGGGAGGGGTTCGAAAGTTTCATGTGCAGTGCCAGTGTGTATATTTCGCTTGAGAAGTAATTCGAGTTAACAAACATGCCTCCATACACGATATCAATTAAAACCTAGGAAGAGAATTTTCTATTTTTGAGAGAGAACGATTGACAAAAACTAACAAGGGTATTAAAAATGCATCCACTCTATGTTTTCAAATTGCACTGTTTAATTGAATAATGATTTAGTAAATACTCACATTTATGAAAGCAACAATACATTCATAATAGCGATGTTACCTTTACCTATATCTCTTTGCCATATTCTAATCTTAATTAGCTGGAAACATCACTTATGCTTACATATAAAACAGTCGCTTGTCTGTTCCTTTTTAATAATTGGATTTCTACACATACGACTTGAATGTACTTTAAGATATTAATGATAATAATGTCATTGTGTATGTAGCCCTTTACTCCAATATGCTCAAACACTTCACATTTACAATGATTGACATGGACCTTGCACAGCACAAGGGTCCCTTATACTTCCTAACTCTCTCAGCAGCACACATGCAATCCATTGTGCAGTCCTTGTCAGCACATTGGATTATTCAGCATACATATACCAACCTCTACCCTGACACGTTCCTAATTATATGGTTTGATTGCCTTGGGTAGAATTTTAATCTTGTCCAAGGATTTTAGCCTTTCCGAAAGAAACGGTAGCAGCGAGTCTTACCATTTGACCATCGTGATTCCATACTTATTATTGTACCATGGCATTTTACTAATCGATAAAGAAATCAACTACATAATTATAATACAGGTGTTAAACGGGTAAATCTATTCATGCATGCAGGTCTACTGCGTATCTTGGCATGATGCATATATGTGCGGAGAGTATAAGAATGACAGTCCCACACTTACATATAAAAACACATATTGATGGTGTATTTTCTCAGTTCAGGGGATCGAAAAATGTCTATCATAGTAGAGCCAATAATCTCCCCTATCTGAAATGTATGAGCAACAAAGCTATGTTAATTTTCCTCAGTAACAACACTTTATGAAATAGCTTACAGTTATTATGCAACATATCCGAGGTGTTTTATTAAATTGTTCACTCCAAAAATATATATTAATTACAATATATTTTGTCATCGTTTTACAAAGTCAATATTAGATTTAAATGCCATAAAGAACAATACAGTTTCTAAGTAAATACTGTCATAAAACATCACGTTGAATTGATTGTAATATAATTAATGTTCTGTCACCACATATATCTGTTTAGAGGAATAGCTGTTCAAGATATGCATAATTGACACCACACACACACTCTGCCTCTGTCTCTGTCTCTGTCTCTGTCTGTCTGTCTCTCTGTCTCTGTCTCTGTCTCTCTGTCTCTGTCTCTGTCTCTCTCTCTGTCTCTCTCTGTCTCTCTCTCTCTGTCTCTGTCTCTGTTTCTCTCTCTCTCTCTCTCTCTCTGTCTCTCTCTCTCTCTGTCTCTCTCTCTCTCTCTCTCTCTCTCTCTCTCTCTCTCTCTCTCTCTCTCTCTCTCTCTCTATCACACACCGTAACCTACCCTTTCTGTGCTAGCATTTTCAATTACTTCTCTGCTAGCATTGTCAACCTGTTTTCCGTTCTCACAGTTTTGTGGCATGTCAAGTTCACATTCGTAAGTTTTATTATTCCATCGAGCTATTTCCAGGATTATTTTACTAGCTTCTTCTGTTCTTTCCTTCTGTATCAACCATCGTGGCGACTCCTTGATAAGCCTTTATTCGTGTGAAATAAGATGAATTTTGAGTACTAAATGACCATGTAAATACTTTAAAAGGATTGCAAGTTGTAAAAGGGGACTGCACAGACCAAGTTCGGATTTTTGTGGTCAACAGTCGATAAAGGGCATAAGTTAGCTTTTTGTTCGAAAATGGATAAGTAAAACTGATTAATATAGGCCAAATGAACCAAAAATCTAACTTGTTCTTGCAGTAATTGTGCGAAATGTCATGTTATACCAATATATATATATATATATATATATATATATATATATATATATATATATATATATATATATATATATATATATATATATATATATATAGATTAAAAGAATAGCACAACCCTTTAACTGTTATTTAGCAAACAGTAATTTAATAGTCTACTGTGTATATATCATATCCTAAACTTACCAGTAGTATGGGATGTAGATGAGAGAAGTGAGGGCTATCACAAGTTGAATCTTTCTCCAGTCACCATGGCAACCAATTGATATCACTCCCACTATTGCACTACCGATAGACCATCCATTCCTGCAGAGGGTTACTGCCATCGGTCTGTATTCTGGAGATACTATTTCCGCCGCTTTAAGACAATGAAACTAATATACAATGTGATACAATACAATACAATACAATACAATACAATGTGATACAATACAATACAATACAATACAATACAATACAATACAATACAATACAACGCAATACAATACAATACAACGCAATACAATACAATACAATACAATACAATACAATATGATACAATACAATACAATACAATACAATACAATACAATACAACGCAATGCAATACAATACAATATAATATAATACAATGTAATATGTGCGTGCGTTCATGTGTACATAACGTACAACTGTTTAATAGTGGGTTTTTACCTAAGCACTTTATATGCCGATGGTGAACGACAGTCCCCTCGTTAATGAGGTATTCATATGCAAATGTGGTCGTAAACATGACTGGACATGCCCTACAGAACAACATAGACTCGTTAGTCTGTTGAAAATTTCATCTGCAACTCCATATGCAAATCTTTAGATTCCGCCAATGACAAATCATGTTCATAAGTTGTAAGATTTGTATTTGTTTGGTTCAGACACTACAGTCCCCGGAGATGTTAGACCTGTTATCCATACTTGATCAAAAGCGGACGTTGGCTAACGTTGTGCGACGTTGGCATGCAAATTAATGCAATGCAATGTCGGTTGAAATATTGAAGTATCAAGTTAAACCATCGTTAACACAACAGAAACTTTGTGCATTTTAAAGTATGACATTTACAGGCAAAACTGGCCTTATAATTAGAAATTATGATTCGTCAAAATATAAGGTCGAACCTTTAGTTTTATTTGATAGTACTATTGATGATCCATGTAGGTCCCATGTATTTGGATAGGACACTTTTATTGTAATCTTTATTTTTTGAAAAGTGGTGTAACAAAGCTGTATTTCGAATTCGATAAGCTCCATGGAGGTATAAGGGGAGAAGGGGAGTACACAGTCACTGCCCATTAATATGCTTTGTCTTTCTGTTGTTCTCAGCTACTGTTTAAAGTCCATAATGTTACCGCTATGCACAGTGTCAGTATTTCCCTTTTAAACACGTCCACAATATTGATTGATATATGCCTATTTAAAAGTCATGCGTGGATGAGGTTAAAGGTTGCTACCCATGCACAGTCAAATGTGTTAGAAACTGCTTCCCATGGCAAGCATATTGGTATAAAAAAAACTTCGACATTTTAGAAAATGAAAGAGTGTCATTTTCTTAACGTCGTAGAAATAAAACAGCAGGACTCCTAAGTTAGATATTTAGTCGACTACAAAGTTCAGAATGCATACTTTCAAGTTGTGCAAGTTGACAAGCTAGAACATATATATCCGTGATCATTCGTAAATGCTCAGGCGAAAACTACTATTACGACTGCATAAAATATATTTGCCAACAATTACAATATTATTCTACACAAATCGGCAACATATTTCCGGGTAATACATTTTACACATATTAATATAAAGTGTTAATGGCTGATAATTAAAGACACACAGCGATTGAAAGTCCTTGTGCTATTTACCTAGAACAAAACTCATACAGCAAATTCCACCAGTCAGGGCAGACATCAAAAACTGGATGATGATATAACTGTAGAAATGCGGTATGAATGCGATCACCATGTTCAAAACCGTTCCAGATATCAGGCTCAAGTATAAAATGGTTCTCCTACCATACCTGGAAAGTTATATTTTTAAAGATGTATCTCAAACCAGTCTGATATTTTCACTGACATGTGGCGACATATTTTAAAAGTAAATACCAAATGAAATATATTTTCTTCATTATGACACATTTGTATAACTATAATTAGTATTTTTAGTTTGTCTTAAATCATGCAGAGTAATAGTGACAACTGTTTTTTTAAATGTATTCTATTGTTAAAACTCACATTTATCAAGTATCTATCTGTTTAAAAAATATTATTACATTGCATTTTTATATATGCATACACAAAGTAAAATTAAGTATAACTTTCTTGAACTCAAGTGTATGAATAGAAAGGTGTTGTTTTTTGTTTTATTTCAAATAGTCGGGAACACAGAACTATATAATATATAGTTCCTTATATCATAATCAACAACTTAATCAAGATAAATCTTACATATCTGCAAGTAGACCGAGGGGAAGTGATCCAAGCACAATACCAACGCCAGTTGTAGTTTTTGAAAGCTGTTTCAACCAATCTTTTTCACATACCAAGTCAAACTATAAGTATAAAAAACTATTAACCCAATGAAAATAAGCGTATTCGTAATTTCTATAGCATCAACCCTGTGTAATATTAATACCATGAATGTTACGATATAGTATCATACCTGTTCGAAAACACGAAATTGCCAATCCAAAGGATAAGACATATTCGATATATTTATCTTGTACCTTCCACAGAACTTGATGTAAAGTTCCAATTGTACAATTCAACTCAAATACTTTTCGTAAGTAAGAAATTACTCCTAAAATAAATTCAGACATAGTCACCTATGTATCACACTGAAATTCAAGTTTATTTGTATTTCATTCTAAACATGATACGCAATCCTGACAATATTGGTGTAGATACCGAGCACTTTTCAATAAGTCCATGTACATACTATGTACACTTCCATGACAAAACAACCACCATTGAGAAAAAATACAATATCCAAACAAAATGGCATATTTCCCTCTGAATCAAATAAATGGACTGATATACTTATCCCATAAATTTCTACAGTTACTACCCTTGAAGGGTAAAGAGTAGTTTAACACATTTCATTCTTATAGAATGTGATTGATTAAATTATCGTTGAATCCTACCTCCATTATCTGTGTATTCGTAAATGTAGATCGATCATATACCCATCCATTATCACAGTCGACAGTACGTTTCCCATACGAACAATCGTCAACAGAATCGTTGAAAATGGTTTCAGGAACATTCACATCATACCTTGCACATGAGTCCCATTTTTGCACGTCATCGTCTGTGCCGTATGGAATGGTGCATATCTTCAATGTTGAATTCTTCTCAAAGATTTGGTTGTCATACACTCTACAATAGTGAGCTGTAGAGATGCTGTAAAACATGTTACAGCAACTGAACCAGGAGTATGGGATAATTGCGAGGAACAAGAAAAGCACTTGAGTCTTCTGGAATTTACCAAAGCCTCCAATTGAGTGTAATATGCTGTCAAATTCCATATCTCGCATGATAATGCAAACAGAAAAATGTAGTACACAATGTTGCGTACACAGGTGGTTATAACCTTAGATTTGATCCACTATGTAAATAATGTATGTCAGTGCGATTGGAGGTTGCAATCATAATGAGCCTTTTAACTGGACAGTTTCTAAATATAGCGGTAATTTATGTATATCAGACACAATTTCCACAAGAGAAAACATGTCCTCTAAAATGTAAGCCAAAATTATGAAGTTTATTCTTGTTGTATCTAAGGGACCGGTCAGTTTCTTCAGCCTAGGGGGGTCCGGTGGTTTGGGAGGGGTCACCCTGTTTTTGAATTTGGCAGCGGGGGGGGGGGGGGTCATGCTGTTTTGAAAAATGTGGATTGGGGTGTCGTTGTGTTTTGGATTGTGATGGAAGAAAAAAGTCCTTTTCTACAATATCATATAGCCTTGTCTGAACTTCAGTACATGTATATATTTGTTCTTGTCCCCGTTTCTTACATAAACTCTTTAACATTACTTCACATAAGAATTTAAACATAACTATACATATAGATATATATGTATTACCTAGCTACCAAACTAGTTAAAGAATATGTCATGTAAATACTTTACTGTTTTACAATCAGTGCTTCACTTATATTGCACTTTGGTGCAAAAGTGAACTTACTGCTTACTGTCAAGATGCTATGAAACTTTATTTTTAAAATATTTCAATCCTATGTAGTTGCTTTATAGATGTTGGTGCTGTCTTCTAAACCTTGTAAATTATTGTCTGAGTGTGTCTGAATAGTCTCCAAATTGACTAGGATCAGTCCCACTAGGACCACTTGAGAAATGTACATATTCCCTTCAAAAGCTTTTCTTTCACTGTCAAGATGCTATAAAACGCCTTTCTGAATATATTTACCCTGTGTAGTCAATAATTGTATGATACGGGATCTTATGTGTGAAGTATTTGTAAGACAGTTAAGCAGTCCACACAGGAGTCACGATCAAAAAATACCTCTCATGTCAATAGGATATATGGGGGAGGAGGGGTCATAGAATTTTAGAATTAAGATCAGCCTGTTTTCTGTTTTACAGATATGGGGGTCAGTGACTTTTTGTCGGCCTGATGACAAGATCCACCGATAACACCCCCCCCCCCCCCAGGCTGGAAAAATCGATCGTCCCTAACTGCACATTGTACGATGTCAGGATGGATCTTTGGGCTATAATTAGCTACACAGGCCATTGCACACGGATGAAAAAGGCCCTACTGTCGTTTTGCTACATTTTTTAGGAAAATGTGCTAAAATAATGTACCACCTCGAAAGACAGGATCAGATCAGGTGCTAGAATGAATATCTGTGAATAAAGATATATATCATCATCGGAAGTTGCCGCATTTTGGTCATTTGAGGCCGTGAACCAAATACGTAGTGTGTCTGATAATTTTGGCCATGTGTGAATTTTTCCTCATGTGTGCGCCTGAACGTGAGCATTCTGCTCACGACTTCCTCTTATGACCGCACGAATGACATAATTGCAAAATGTTTGCCCCAGTCTAAAACACAAGTGAGTAAACTTCAATTTCAATAACTATGGTATTTTCATGCTTTTCGAAGACAAACCTCTCGATCTTTGGCCAAAATATCTGTAGCCATTGCTTTACTGAACAGGATAGTCACGAAACTATACAAACGAGATAACCATCTCATGCTATGACACAATAACCAGCGTCTTGATGACTACTCCTTCTAAGGCAATAGCCATGGTATGTCGGTCAAAGATTGACACATTTGTCTTTTAAAGCGATGAAAATACAATGATTGATGTAGAAGTTACTAGCCTGTATTTTAGACTGGGCAGAAACATTTTGTACTGACATCGATGTCATCGCCATGCATGCGCTCTTAAGAGAAAGTCGTGAGCAGAATGCTCACGTTCACACTAGATATTTGGCTCACGGCCACAAATGACCAAAATCTCATGAAAATTTGCCCGCACACGAGAAGAATCTGCATGAGGAAATTGCTAGGAGTGAAATTTTGCTCAGCTGATTGTTCTTGTGTGCGCCTGACTTAAGACACATTATAATGATAATGATCGAGGTTTAGTGCAATGAGTTGAATGGTTGGACAACTGCTAGAACAAAGACATGTCTCTCATCTGCCAGTAGGAGTGCCATTGTATGTATTCCTATGTATCAAAATCACATGTGCAGGCGAGTACGACGTGTTAGGCCTACTGGAAGTCGGTCATATTATTAGAACTACACAGCCCTGCTACGGAAATCAAGTGGTCCTAGACCAGGAAAAATTCGCCACAAGAATAAAAAAATTGAAATAAAAGATGAAATTAAAAAAAAGTGAAATAAAAATTTATGTTAAAAATATATATTTAAAAAGTGATATATATATATATATATATATATATATATATATATATATATATATATATATATATATAAATATATAAATTGCAGAAATATTTTTTAAAAATCGTACAAACTATAAAAATTTGGAATATAAAAATCCAATTCAAAATGTTCTTTTTTGCCTACTGTACTTGTCATAGTATTCTGACTACGAATGTATCAAAACATATGAAGACAGACAACGTTATTGGCGTTAATTTTGATTGACACTTCCATTAGATAACAATGGACGACTGTTAAGATGAGCAGTGTACACATTTTTTGATAGGTTTGTTGTATTTGTTTATGTCGGTAAGTCTCCGATTTCAACACAAGTTTGTCCTTTCCTGGTTTTCATTGGCTACTCCCGTTTGTATATGATGGCCGATACGGCTTCAAAATTCAAAATTCAAAATTGGGAAAAAGATGGCGGGAGGCTCCATCCATTGTATGACAATTAGAGATGTAATAAAACACTACTTTCAATATTTAACAAGACTCTACACAGAAGACAACACCCCCAGACTACAAACAAAGCTGCTAGCTCTACAACTGTGATTTTTCAAGTCCCAGTGAAAGTTAGTTGTCAAAAAGGTTGGTCAAATGCCCACCACTTATTCCCATCACAGGAAAGCTTGCCATCCTTGACTTCACTCGGCTTTTGTGATCTCCTACACACCCGGAATATGTACACCTAGTCTGGAATTATAAACTGGTACAGAGTAATACTGTACCAGTTTAGAGTTTTAGACTAATGTGCACCCATTTCCATGGCAAATAATAAACGAAATTCAAACGCTCATAACACTACAATTAGGCATCAGAAAATTATACATACTACATGGTGAGCATCGTAACAGTTTATCAACTTTAATATGTAGTGAAGTTATGCGGTATTATTGCCCTAATTTGTCAGTGGGTAAAATGTATGCATTCCTGTTTCGACCGAGATTGACAGACGCACCATCTGCTCCAAATCCAATAAGTTTCTGCTTCAAACGTTGCCTCTTGTTTTGTTGCGATTAGCGGGTTGTTCATCATTTACATCACTCATACCTGGCTTACTAGCTGTAGAAAAGAAATGACTATGCCATTTACTCATACTGGAACCAGTGGTTCTCCGCTATGTATTGTATGTAGGTACTCGGTCAAACTTTCATGATTTGAGGAGACACATTGAACTAAAATCTTTAAAATCACCAATGTCTATGGGCAAACGGGAGTAGCCAATGAAAAACCAGAAAAGGGCAAATGCTGTCAAAATCGAAGCTTGCGACATAGTCTGTACAACAACAAAAATGTCAAATTTGTGTACACTGCTCATGTGAATGGTCATCCATTGTTGATTGCCAGGAAGTGTCAGTCAATACTAATTTCAACAATGTTGTCTGTCGCAGTGTAAATTACTTGTAAGTGTGACCTTCAATAATGCTGGTAAATATGAAATTCCTTTAAATTTAGAATGTCACCTGCTGAATGCCAATATTTACGATTTCAACAGCATTGGTACAGTATTCATCAGCAACTTCCTAGTCTGCGCTTGCCATTACCCTATGGAACATGTTTACCAAATTTCGTTCGAATTGAACCGGCCATTTTTTTTTGGAAAATGGTGACACACACGCACGCACACACACACACACACACACATATACACACAGACTTTTCACCCCCAATACATATCCTTACAGAAGGAAAAAAAATGAAGCCATACAATTTATATCAGGTACACCGTAAGGCCATGTGACACTGTATTCTTACCTTTCAGTATCTCAACTCAACAGAATTGTACACAGCGTTCCCACTATATTTACTAGAAACCTTTATTTCAATATTTGCCCTATCGAAGCTTTATAGTATTGCAATATACATATAACATCTATTGATTTTATCCACAGCCATAAAGTCAGCAATATTTATTAAAGAAGTCCAATCAGAATTTAAATATTTCTGTGTATATTTATACATTCTGTTTTAAATTTGTTGTTGAATTCATCCGACAGATGTATTAAAATTGCATGAATTGAATCATTTAATTGAGCAACTGTATTTTCGATCACATCTCTTTACGATTCAGAAATTATGCCATTTATTTGATGAACCAACAATAATATTTTCCTGTGATATCATAACATGTCACTCTACAAATGGAGAAACAAGTCAACGTGTCATCATATTACAATACACATGATATCAAATACGACATGTACATACATGCTCTTAAGTTTACCTAACCGTGCATCTATTTACGGGTCTATTTTACCATGTAGGGGATGGATTTCAATTGATTAAAAAATGCAAATTACTCAAATTGAAAAGCTTCATCAACTCGGTTTTAGGCGCGATGTAGGCTTTGTTAACAAAATGATTTGAATCTACGACTAGTTTCGCATCTCGGAGGACTATTTAAAGTAGTATTAGATTGAACCAACAAATTCTAGTAGACCAGAAAAAAGATAAATTTATTGAACGGGCCCGCCCCGCTTATATTTAGGCTATTAATATTTTTTGCTAATGGACATACACCCTCATAACACGTAGTGTAGCATCCTCCGTAATGGAATCCTCTTCTAAACATCTTTGAATCATGGTGAATGTTCCTGTGTTTTTGCATACATATTTCAAAGTCATATCTTGCATATGCTTATTGCGAATCATTGAGTAGTGACCTCCTTTCGTTGTTTTTCTCTTTAGAACGACTCCTATAAAGAAATAAAACAAATGAAACTAAAATGAAGCAATAATGGTCAACCCAACTATAATATCACATCATAATGATGACAATGCTACCCATAAATCAGACGTTTTAGATAGTGTGCAAAACATGCAAAAACATATTAGAACACGTACGTCAATCCTTCAATACACACATTATGCGAAGGCGGTGTAAAATGTATTTCTGTATCAGAGAATAAATGATGTCTACAGTCCACACCAATATACTATATAGCTGTTAGAAAATCAAAGATTATACTAACTATCAAAAAATACATTTGACCAAATATGTCATATGAAATGAAGAGTTGGCGGATTCAGACGTTGATTTGTTTTAAGTGGAAAACATCAGGACAACTTACAGTTCTGGTAGCTTTACATTCTCCAATGTTTCTGGAAGGTTGATATTTGAGGTTTCCGGAAGTAACAATCTAAATAGACCAGACAAGATACACAAAACACCCATAATGATGTATGTTGAGTAATAATATATATCAATGAGGTACACAATGTATGGAGCCACCATTATTCCAATATCATATCCTTCAGATATTATAGCCGTTCCTACATTCCTAAAAGACCAATCAGAATGTTGTCTTTTTTACTGTGATTTCAATGAATACTAGTAATCGAAAAGAATGTGAAAAGGAGGAATTTCATATTTTCCTACCTTAAGGTAGTCGGGTATATCTCCGTACTTACTGTCGCTGCGGTTATATATGCCACTGTTTCACACATCTTCGCAACAGTAATAATGATAATATTTAAAATTGCATTGCCTGTAAAAGAAACAATAAAACAATACAAAATTGAAAAGAAGGGATCATTGTATCATATCAGTGAGTAGATGGAACCCAGTGTATGGTCAATATATTTGTTATGCTAGTTATGCTAGTTGTAATGCCTATAGCTAATTACAAGTTGTAGGCTTAGTGTTTCACTCATTGGACAATAGTACTTTTTTGACATAGTGCTAGACGTATTGCAACTCTAGACTAACAATAAGAAAGACACAATGAATACTGCAGGATCCTTTTCCCTATTACACTGAACAGCGATAACCATTGCTATTCTTTCACACTAAGGTAAAAGCTGCCTTCTAATGAAAACATTACATGTGCACTTGATGATATTAATGGCTTCAAATGTTTATTTTGTAAATTCAAATCGATAATCAACATTTCAACTACTTCTGCACTCCATTGTGCACGGCAGCTTGTGAATGTCTTTTGCAAGTTTTCTGAATATGTGTAAAATGTCATGTTACATGAGGGAAAAACCAAACCAACATCATTTTAGCTGTAAATACAAGACACTTCATGAAACAGGACTAACATTCATATGTGGACGAATTCGATGATCGAGATCAGATTTCGGTTGGGGGGGGGAGGGGGGCGACAGCAATCAATTGCCTTGTCTATAGACTTCTGGAAAGCTTTTGTCAGTGATGAATACTTAAAGTCAAGCCACAAACTATGAATGTAATAGTGTAATTTCTCTCAGTTACTCAGTATTTGATCAAGCAATGTAATGATAATTTCCTAACTAAATCACACTGCCTAGAGGTGGTGAGTAGCAATATTTATTACCAACAGGTCTTACAACTAAATATCTTCGAATACCGTCATTTGACAAATCCGTATACCTATGAATGCAGATGAGATCCAGAAAGCACCAGTCAAGGTCATTGTTGTACATAACATCCATCGTCTGGGCATATACCTGAATAACCACAATGCGAGCAGATTAGCAGGTATTTCCACTAAACATGACAACATGTACAGTGTGTATATTTCGCTGGAGAAGTAATTCGAGTTAAAAGACACGCCTCCATACATGACACCAGCTGTAAACCTGGAAAAAGAATATTTCTGTTTTTGTCAACCCGAAAGATTGATAGAAGCTTGTATTGTATTTCATACATGTTTTTTAGAAACACATTCTTTGATTTTGTTAAAAAATTAAAATGGTTGGGGGAGGGGTTCGAAAGTTTCATGTGCAGTGCCAGTGTGTATATTTCGCTTGAGAAGTAATTCGAGTTAACAAACATGCCTCCATACACGATATCAATTAAAACCTAGAAAGAGAATTTTCTATTTTTGAGAGAGAACGATTGACAAAAACTAACAAGGGTATTAAAAATACACCCACTCTATGTTTTCAAATTGCACTGTTTAATTGAATAATGATTTAGTAAATACTCACATTTATGAAAGCAACAATACATTCATAATAGCGATGTTACCTTTACCTATATCTCTTTGCCATATTCTAATCTTAATTAGCTGGAAACATCACTTATGCTTACATATAAAACAGTCGCTTGTCTGTTCCTTTTTAATAATTGGATTTCTACACATACGACTTGAATGTACTTTAAGATATTAATGATAATAATGTCATTGTGTATGTAGCCCTTTACTCCAATATGCTCAAACACTTCACATTTACAATGATTGACATGGACCTTGCACAGCAAATCGGTCCTTTATACTTCCTAACTCTCTCAGCAGCACACATGCAATCCATTGTGCAGTCCTTGTCAGCACATTGGATTATTCAGCATACATATACCAACCTCTACCCTGACACGTTCCTAATTATATGGCTTGATTGACTTGGGTAGAATTTTAATCTTGTCCAAGGATTTTAGCCTTTCCGAAAGAAACGGTAGCAGCGAGTCTTACCGTTTGACCATCGTGATTCCATACTTATTATTGTACCATGGCATTTTACTAATCGATAAAGAAATCAACTACATAATTATAATACAGGTGTTAAACGGGTAAATCTATTCATGTATGCAGGTCTACTGCGTATCTTGGCATGATGCATATATGTGCGGAGAGTATAAGAATGACAGTCCCACACTTACATATAAAAACACATATTGATGGTGTATTTTCTCAGTTCAGGGGATCGAAAAATGTCTATCATAGTAGAGCCAATAATCTCCCCTATCTGAAATGTATGAGCAACAAAGCTATGTTAATTTTCCTCAGTAACAACACTTTATGAAATAGCTTACAGTTATTATGCAACATATCCGAGGTGTTTTATTAAATTGTTCACTACAAAAATATATATTAATTACAATATATTTTGTCATCGTTTTACAAAGTCAATATTAGATTTAAATGCCATAAAGAACAATACAGTTTCTAAGTAAATACTGTCATAAAACATCACGTTGAATTGATTGTAATATAATTAATGTTCTGTCACCACATATATCTGTTTAGAGGAATAGCTGTTCAAGATATGCATAATTGACACCACACACACACTCTGCCTCTGTCTCTGTCTCTGTCTCTGTCTGTCTCTCTGTCTCTCTGTCTGTCTCTGTCTCTGTCTCTGTCTCTCTGTCTCTCTGTCTCTGTCTCTGTCTCTCTCTCTGTCTCTCTCTCTCTGTCTCTGTCTCTGTCTCTCTCTCTCTCTCTCTCTCTCTCTCTCTCTCTCTCTCTCTCTCTCTCTCTCTCTCTCTCTCTCTCTCTCTCTCTCTCTCTCTCTCTCTCTCTCTCTCTATCACACACCGTAACCTACCCTTTCTGTGCTAGCATTTTCAATTACTTCTCTGCTAGCATTGTCAACCTGTTTTCCGTTCTCACAGTTTTGTGGCATGTCAAGTTCACATTCGTAAGTTTTATTATTCCATCGAGCTATTTCCTGGATTATTTTACTAGCTTCTTCTGTTCTTTCCTTCTGTATCAACCATCGTGGCGACTCCTTGATAAGCCTTTATTCGTGTGAAATAAGATGAATTTTGAGTACTAAATGACCATGTAAATACTTTAAAAGGATTGCAAGTTGTAAAAGGGGACTGCACAGACCAAGTTCGGATTTTTGTGGTCAACAATCGATAAAGGGCATAAGTTAGCTTTTTGTTCGAAAATGGATAAGTAAAACTGATTAATATAGGCCAAATGAACCAAAAATCTAACTTGTTCTTGCAGTAATTGTGCGAAATGTCATGTTATACCAATATATATATATATATATATATATATATATATATATATATATATATATATATATATATATATATATATATATACAAGAGATTAAAAGAATAGCACAACCCTTTAACTGTTATTTAGCAAACAGTAATTTAATAGTCTACTGTGTATATATCATATCCTAAACTTACCAGTAGTATGGGATGTAGATGAGAGAAGTGAGGGCTATCACAAGTTGAATCTTTCTCCAGTCACCATGGCAACCAATTGATATCACTCCCACTATTGCACTACCGATAGACCATCCATTCCTGCAGAGGGTTACTGCCATCGGTCTGTATTTTGGAGATACTATTTCCGCCGCTTTAAGACAATGAAACTAATATACAATACAATACAATACAATACAATACAATACAATACAATACAATACAATACAATACAATACAATACAATACAATACAATACAACGCAATACAATACAATACAACGCAATACAATACAATACAATACAATACAATACAATATGATACAATACAATACAATACAATACAATACAATACAATACAATACAATACAATACAATACAATACAACGCAATGCAATACAATACAGTATAATATAATACAATGTAATATGTGCGTGCGTTCATGTTTACATAACGTACAACTGTTTAATAGTGGGTTTTTACCTAAGCACTTAATATGCTGATGGTGAACGAAGGTCCCCACGTTAATGTGGTATTCATATGCAAATGTGGTCGTAAACATGACTGGACATGCCCTACAGAACAACATAGACTCGTTAGTCTGTTGAAAATTTCATCTGCAACTCCATATGCAAATCTTTAGATTCCGCCAATGACAAATCATGTTCATAAGTTGTAAGATTTGTATTTGTTTGGTTCAGACACTACAGTCCCCGGAGATGTTAGACCTGTTATCCATACTTGATCAAAAGCGGACGTTGGCTAACGTTGTGCGACGTTGGCATGCACATTAATGCAATGCAATGTCGGTTGAAATATTGAAGTATCAAGTTAAACCATCGTTAACACAACAGAAACTTTGTGCATTTTAAAGTATGACATTTACAGGCAAAACTGGCCTTATAATTAGAAATTATGATTCGTCAAAATATAAGGTCGAACCTTTAGTTTTATTTGATAGTACTATTGATGATCCATGTAGGTCCCATGTATTTGGATAGGACACTTTTATTGTAATCTTTATTTTTTGAAAAGTGGTATAACAAAGCTGTATTTCGAATTCGATAAGCTCCATGGAGGTATAAGGGGAGAAGGGGAGTGCACAGTCACTGCCAATTAATATGCTTTGTCTTTCTGTTGTTCTCAGCTACTGTTTAAAGTCCATGATGTTACCGCTATGCACAGTGTCAGTATTTCCCTTTTAAACACGTCCACAATATTGATTGATATATGCCTATTTAAAAGTCATGCGTGGATGAGGTTAAAGGTTGCTACCCATGCACAGTCAAATGTGTTAGAAACAGCTTCCCATGGCAAGCATATTGGTATAAAAAAAACTTCGACATTTTAGAACATGAAAGAGTGTCATTTTCTTAACGTCGTAGAAATAAAACAGCAGGACTCCTAAGTTAGATATTTAGTCGACTACAAAGTTCAGAATGCATACTTTCAATTTGTGCAAGTTGACAAGCTAGAACATATATATCCGTGATCATTCGTAAATGCTCAGACGAAAACTACTATTACGACTGCATAAAATATATTTGCCAACAATTACAATATTATTCTACACAAATCGGCAACATATTTCCGGGTAATACATTTTACACATATTAATATAAAGTGTTAATGGCTGATAATTAAAGACACACAGCGATTGAAAGTCCTTGTGCTATTTACCTAGAACAAAACTCATACAGCAAATTCCACCAGTCAGGGCAGACATCAAAAACTGGATGATGATATAACTGTAGAAATGCGGTATGAATGCGATCACCATGTTCAAAACCGTTCCAGATATCAGGCTCAAGTATAAAATGGTTCTCCTACCATACCTGGAAAGTTATATTTTTAAAGATGTATCTCAAACCAGTCTGATATTTTCACTGACATGTGGCGACATATTTTAAAAGTAAATACCAAATGAAATATATTTTCTTCATTATGACACATTTGTATAACTATAATTAGTATTTTTAGTTTGTCTTAAATCATGCAGATTAATAGTGACAACTGTTTTTTTAAATGTATTCTATTGTTAAAACTCACATTTATCAAGTATCTATCTGTTTAAAAAATATTATTACATTGCATTTTTATATATGCATACACAAAGTAAAATTAAGTATAACTTTCTTGAACTCAAGTGTATGAATAGAAAGGTGTTGTTTTTTGTTTTATTTCAAATAGTCGGGAACACAGAACTATATAATATATAGTTCCTTATATCATAATCAACAACTTAATCAAGATAAATCTTACATATCTGCAAGTAGACCGAGGGGAAGTGATCCAAGCACAATACCAACGCCAGTTGTAGTTTTTGAAAGCTGTTTCAACCAATCTTTTTCACATACCAAGTCAAACTATAAGTATAAAAAACTATTAACCCAATGAAAATAAGCGTATTCGTAATTTCTATAGCATCAACCCTGTGTAATATTAATACCATGAATGTTACGATATAGTATCATACCTGTTCGAAAACACGAAATTGCCAATCCAAAGGATAAGACATATTCGATATATTTATCTTGTACCTTCCACAGAACTTGATGTAAAGTTCCAATTGTACAATTCAACTCAAATACTTTTCGTAAGTAAGAAATTACTCCTAAAATAAATTCAGACATAGTCACCTATGTATCACACTGAAATTCAAGTTTATTTGTATTGATACGCAATCCTGACAATATTGGTGTAGATACCGAGCACTTTTCAATAAGTCCATGTACATACTATGTACACTTCCATGACAAAACAACCACCATTGAGAAAAAATACAATATCCAAACAAAATGGCATATTTCCCTCTGAATCAAATAAATGGACTGATATACTTATCCCATAAATTTCTACAGTTACTACCCTTGAAGGGTAAAGAGTAGTTTAACACATTTCATTCTTATAGAATGTGATTGATTAAATTATCGTTGAATCCTACCTCCATTATCTGTGTATTCGTAAATGTAGATCGATCATATACCCATCCATTATCACAGTCGACAGTACGTTTCCCATACGAACAATCGTCAACAGAATCGTTGAAAATGGTTTCAGGAACATTCACATCATACCTTGCACATGAGTCCCATTTTTGCACGTCATCGTCTGTGCCGTATGGAATGGTGCATATCTTCAATGTTGAATTCTTCTCAAAGATTTGGTTGTCATACACTCTACAATAGTGAGCTGTAGAGATGCTGTAAAACATGTTACAGCAACTGAACCAGGAGTATGGGATAATTGCGAGGAACAAGAAAAGCACTTGAGTCTTCTGGAATTTACCAAAGCCTCCAATTGAGTGTAATATGCTGTCAAATTCCATATCTCGCATGATAATGCAAACAGAAAAATGTAGTACACAATGTTGCGTACACAGGTGGTTATAACCTTAGATTTGATCCGCTATGTAAATAATGTATGTCAGTGCGATTGGAGGTTGCAATCATAATGAGCCTTTTAACTGGACAGTTTCTAAATATAGCGGTAATTTATGTATATCAGACACAATTTCCACAAGAGAAAACATGTCCTCTAAAATGTAAGCCAAAATTATGAAGTTTATTCTTGTTGTATCTAAGGGACCGGTCAGTTTCTTCAGCCTAGGGGGGTCCGGTGGTTTGGGAGGGGTCACCCTGTTTTTGAATTTGGCAGCGGGGGGGGGGGGGGTCATGCTGTTTTGAAAAATGTGGATTGGGGTGTCGTTGTGTTTTGGATTGTGATGGAAGAAAAAAGTCCTTTTCTACAATATCATATAGCCTTGTCTGAACTTCAGTACATGTATATATTTGTTCTTGTCCCCGTTTCTTACATAAACTCTTTATCATTACTTCACATAAGAATTTAAACATAACTATACATATAGATATATATGTATTACCTAGCTACCAAACTAGTTAAAGAATATGTCATGTAAATACTTTACTGTTTTACAATCAGTGCTTCACTTATATTGCACTTTGGTGCAAAAGTGAACTTACTGCTTACTGTCAAGATGCTATGAAACTTTATTTTAAAAATATTTCAATCCTATGTAGTTGCTTTATAGATGTTGGTGCTGTCTTCTAAACCTTGTAAATTATTGTCTGAGTGTGTCTGAATAGTCTCCAAATTGACTAGGATCAGTCCCACTAGGACCACTTGAGAAATGTACATATTCCCTTCAAAAGCTTTTCTTTCACTGTCAAGATGCTATAAAACGCCTTTCTGAATATATTTACCCTGTGTAGTCAATAATTGTATGATACGGGATCTTATGTGTGAAGTATTTGTAAGACAGTTAAGAAGTCCACACAGGAGTCACGATCAAAAAATACCTCTCATGTCAATAGGATATATGGGGGAGGAGGGGTCATAGAATTTTAGAATTAAGATCAGCCTGTTTTCTGTTTTACAGATATGGGGGTCAGTGACTTTTTGTCGGCCTGATGACAAGATCCACCGATAACAACCCCCCCCCCCCCCCAGGCTGGAAAAATCGATCGTCCCTAACTGCACATTGTACGATGTCAGGATGGATCTTTGGGCTATAATTAGCTACACAGGCCATTGCACACGGATGAAAAAGGCCCTACTGTCGTTTTGCTACATTTTTTTAGGAAAATGTGCTAAAATAATGTACCACCTCGAAAGACAGGATCAGATCAGGTGCTAGAATGAATATCTGTGAATAAAGATATATATCATCATCGGAAGTTGCCGCATTTTGGTCATTTGAGGCCGTGAACCAAATACGTAGTGTGTCTGATAATTTTGGCCATGTGTGAATTTTTCCTCATGTGTGCGCCTGAACGTGAGCATTCTGCTCACGACTTCCTCTTATGACCGCACGAATGACATAATTGCAAAATGTTTGCCCCAGTCTAAAACACAAGTGAGTAAACTTCAATTTCAATAACTATGGTATTTTCATGCTTTTCGAAGACAAACCTCTCGATCTTTGGCCAAAATATCTGTAGCCATTGCTTTACTGAACAGGATAGTCACGAAACTATACAAACGAGATAACCATCTCATGCTATGACACAATAACCAGCGTCTTGATGACTACTCCTTCTAAGGCAATAGCCATGGTATGTAGGTCAAATATTGACACGTTTGTCTTTTAAAGCGATGAAAATACAATTATTGATGTAGAAGTTACTAGCCTGTATTTTAGACTGGGCACAAACATTTTGTACTTACGTCGACGCCATTACCATGAATGCGCTCTTAAGAGAAAGTCATGAGCAGAGTGCTCACATTCACACTAGATATTTAGCTCACGGCCACGAATGACCAAAATCTCATGAAAATTTGCCCGCACACGAGAAGAATCTGCATGAGGAAATTGCTAGGAGTTAAATTTTGCTCAGCTGATTGTTCTTGTGTGCGCCTGACTTAAGACACATTATAATGATAATGATCGAGGTTTAGTGCAATGAGTTGAATGGTTGGACAAAAGGCACTTCTGCTAGAACACAGAAATGTCTCTCATCTACCAGTAGGTGTGCCATTGTATGTATTCCTATGTATCAAAATCACATGTGCAGGCGAGTACGACGTGTTAGGCCTACTGGAAGTCGGTCATATTATTAGAACTACACAGCCCTGCTACGGAAATCAAGTGGTCCTAGACCAGGAAAAATTCGCCACAAGAATAAAAAAATTGAAATAAAAGATGAAATTAAAAAAAAGTGAAATAAAAATTTATGTTAAAAATATATATTTAAAAAGTGATATATATATATATATATATATATATATATATATATATATATATATATATATATATATATATAAATTGCAGAAATATTTTTAAAAAATCGTACAAACTATAAAAATTTGGAATATAAAAATCCAATTCAAAATGTTCTTTTTTGCCTACTGTACTTGTCATAGTATTCTGACTACGAATGTATCAAAACATATGAAGACAGACAACGTTATTGGCGTTAATTTTGATTGACACTTCCATTAGATAACAATGGACGACTGTTAAGATGAGCAGTGTACACATTTTTTGATAGGTTTGTTGTATTTGTTTATGTCGGTAAGTCTCCGATTTCAACACAAGTTTGTCCTTTCCTGGTTTTCATTGGCTACTCCCGTTTGTATATGATGGCCGATACGGCTTCAAAATTCAAAATTCAAAATTGGGAAAAAGATGGCGGGAGGCTCCATCCATTGTATGACAATTAGAGATGTAATAAAACACTACTTTCAATATTTAACAAGACTCTACACAGAAGACAACACCCCCAGACTACAAACAAAGCTGCTAGCTCTACAACTGTGATTTTTCAAGTCCCAGTGAAAGTTAGTTGTCAAAAAGGTTGGTCAAATGTCCACCACTTATTCCCATCACAGGAAAGCTTGCCATCCTTGACTTCACTCGGCTTCTGTGATCTCCTACACACCCGGAATATGTACACCTAGTCTGGAATTCTAAACTGGTACAGAGTAATACTGTACCAGTTTAGAGTTTTAGACTAATGTGCACCCGTTTCCATGGCAAATAATAAACGAAATTCAAACCCTCATAACACTCCAATTAGGCATCAGAAAATTATACATACTACACGGTGAGCATCGTAACAGTTTATCAACTTTAATATGTAGTGAAGTTATGCGGTATTATTGCCCTAATTTGTCAGTGGGTAAAATGTATGCATTCCTGTTTCGACCGAGATTGACAGACGCACCATCTGCTCCAAATCCAATAAGTTTCTGCTTCAAACGTTGCCTCTTGTTTTGTTGTGATTAGCGGGTTGTTCATCATTTACATCACTCATACCTGGCTTACTAGCAGTAGAAAAGAAATGACTATGCCATTTACTCATACTGGAACCAGAGGTTCTCCGCTATGTATTGTATGTAGGTACTCGGTCAAACTTTCATGATTTGAGGAGACACATTGAACTAAAATCTTTAAAATCACCAATGTCAGGGGCAAACGGGAGTAGCCAATGAAAAACCAGAAAAGGGCAAATGCTGTCAAAATCGAAGCTTGCGACATAGTCTGTACAACAACAAAAATGTCAAATTTGTGTACACTGCTGAATGGTCATCCATTGTTGATTGCCAGGAAGTGTCAGTCAATACTAATTTCAACAATGTTGTCTGTCGCAGTGTAAATTACTTGTAAGTGTGACCTTCAATAATGCTGGTAAATATGAAATTCCTGTAAATTTAGAATGTCACCTGCTGAATGCCGATATTTACGATTTCACCAGCATTGGTACAGTATTCATCAGCAACTTCCTAGTCTGCGCTTGCCATTACCCCATGGAACATGTTTACCAAATTTTCTTTCGAATTGAACCGGCCATTTTTTTGGAAAATGGTTACACACACGCACGCACACACACACACACACACACACACACACACACACACACATACACACAGACTTTTCACCCCCAATACATATCCTTACAGAAGGAAAAAAATGAAGCCATACAATTTATATCAGGTACACCGTAAGGCCATGTGACACTGTATTCTTACCTTTCAGTATCTCAAATCAACCACGAATTTTACACAGCGTTCCCACTATATTTACTAGAAACCTTTATTTCAATATTTGCCCTATCGAAGCTTTATAGTATTGCAATATACATATAACATCTATTGATTTTATCCACAGCCATAAAGTCAGCAATATTTATTAAAGAAGTCCAATCAGAATTTAAATATTTCCTGTATATTTATACATTCTGTTTTAAATTTGTTGTTGAATTCATCCGACAGATGTATTAAAATTGCATGAATTGAATCATTTAATTGAGCAACTGTATTTTTGATCACATCTCTTTACGATTCAGAAATTATGCCATTTATTTGAGGAACCAACAATAATACTTTCCTGTGATATCATAACATGTTACTCTACAAATGGAGAAACAAGTAAACATGTCATCATATCACAATACAAATGTGATATCAAATGCGACATGCACATACATGCTCTTACTTCTACCTAACCGTGCATCTATTTACGGGTATATTTTACCACGTAGGGGATGGATTACAATTGATTATAAAATGCAAATGACTTAAATGAAAAGCTACATCAACTCGGTTTTAGGCGCAATGTAGGCTTTGTTGACAAAATGATTTGAACCTACGACTAGTTTCGCATCTCGGCGGACTATTTAAAGTAGTATTAGATTGAACCAAAAAATTCTAATAGGCCAGAAAAAAGATAAATTTGTTGAACGGGCCCGCCCCGCTTATATTTAGGCTATTAATATTTTTTGCTAATGGACACACACCCTCATAACACGTAGTGTAGCATCCTCCGTAATGGAATCCTCTTCTAAACATCTTTCAATCATGTGTTTTGCATACATATTTCGAAGTCATATCTTGCATATGCTTATCGCGAATCATTGAGTAGTGACCTCTTTTCGTTGTTTTTCTCCTCAGATCGACTCCTATAAAGAAATAAAATAAATGAAACTAGAATGAAGCAATACTGGTCAACACAACTATAATATCACATGATAATGATGACAATGCTACCCATAAATCAGACGTTTTAGATAGTGTGCAAAACATGCAAAAACATATTAGAACACGTACGTCAACCCTTCAATACACACATTATGCGAAGGCGGTGTAAAATGTATTTCAGTATCAGAGACTAAATGATGTCTACAGTCCATCCTAATATACTATATATATTAGAAAATCAACGACTTTACTAACTATAAAAAAAATACATTTGACCAAATATGTCATATGAAATGGAGAGTTGGCGGCTTCAAACGTTGATCTGTGTTAGGTGGAAAACATCAGGACAACTTACAGTTCTGATGGCTGTACATTCTCCAATGTTTCTGGAAGATTGATATTTGAGGTTTCCGGAAGTAACAATATAAATAGACCAGACAGGATACACAAAACACCCATAATGATGTATGTTGAGTAATAATATATATCAATGAGGTACACAATGTATGGAACCACCATTATTCCAATATCATATCCTTCAGATGTTATAGCCGCTCCTACATTCCTAAAGACATATCAAAATGTCAAGTCATTACTGTGATTCCACATGAATACTAGTAATCAAACAATGTGAAAGCGTGAAATTTCATATTTTCCTACCTTAGGGTAGTCGGGTATATCTCCGTACATACTATCGCTGCGGTTCCATATGCCACTGTTGCACACATCTTCGCAACAGTAATAATGATAATATTTAATATTGCATTGCCTGTAAAAGAAACAATAAAACAATACAAAATTAAAAAGAAAGGATCATTGTATCACTGAGTAGATGGAACCCAGTGTATGGTCATTATATCTGTTATGCTAGTTATGCTAGTTGTAATGCCTATAGCTAATTACAAGTTGTAGGCTTAGTGTTTCACTCATTGGACAATTTTGACATATAGCTAAAAGTATTGCAACTCTAGACTAACAATAAGAGAGACACAATAAATACTACAGGATCCTTTACCCTATTACATTGAACAGCGATAAGCATTGCTATTCTTTCACACTGAGGTAAAAACTGCCTTCTAATGAAAACATTACATGTGCACTTGATGATATTAATGGCTTCAATTGTTATTTTGTAAATTCTAACTGATAATCAACAATTCAACTATTTCATACATCCCATTGTGCACAGCATCTTGTGAATGTCTTTTACACGTTTTCTGAATGTGTGTAAAATGTCATGTTACATGAGTGAAAAACCAAACCAACATCATGTTAGCTGTAAATACAAGACACTTCATGAAACACGACCAACATTCATATGTGGACGAAGTCGATGATCGAGATCAGATTTCGGTGAGAGAGGGAGGGGGCGACAGCAATCAATTACGTTGTTTATAGACTCCTGGAAAGCATTTGTCAGTGATGGATACTTAAAGGTACAACTGCCTGGGCCTGGGACTCTATTTTGCATATGACTGACTGTATGTTTGGAGGTGGAGAACTTGTGATGACTCAATGGCAAGTAATCACCAAAAATATAAACATTCCCTATCTGGGTTGTTCACATGCAAATGCCACATATTTGAATATTCCTGAGTGACCACAATCTAAACAGCTGTTTGTAGTTGAATTTGTCTCATTTTGAAAGTTTTTTTAATTCTATGAAACAAACAGATTTCTTTTCAACTAATCTGTGTATCAAGTTACCATCCTACGACATTCACAAACAATTTGTACACGATACATGACCTGTGTAATTCTTGGAGCATAGAAAAAATGCTGAAAACAAGACCCAGAAGCTAGTGCTCTGTACAGCAGTTTGAATTTCCCGCATTTGCATAGATTAGCCATAAGGGACCGGTCAGTTTCTCCAGCCTGGGGGGGGGGGGCGGTGGATTCTTAAATCGGGCCGACAAAAAGTCACTGACCCCCCTATCTGTAAAACCCAAAACAGACTGACCCCCCTCTCACTTAATTCTAAAACATCATGCCCCCCCCCCCACACCCAATATATCATATTCACATGAGTGACAGGTATTTTTTGATGGTGACTCAGTGTGGACTGCTTGACTGTCTTGCATGTACTTTATAAGATCCCGGGTTAGCACTATCATAATTATAATTATTGACTACACAGGGTAAAAATATTTGAAAAGGAGTTTAATAGCATCTTGATAGTGAAAGGTAGGGGGGAAACTTGAGAAGGGAATATGTACAGCTGTCATGTGGGGTCCTAGGGGGTCTCCCCCTAGAAGCCCAGGAGGTTTTTAACTCTGAAAAGTCAATTTTGAGACTATTCAGACATTTTTAGAAAATCATTTCCAAGCTTTACAAGACAGCACCAACATGTAAAAAGCAACTACATAAGGTTGAAATATTTTTGAAATATAGTTTGATAGGATCTTGACAGTAAGAGGTAGGGGAGAGATCTTGAGACTGGGATGTGTACATCTGATGGGGGGGGGGGTCCTAGGGGGTCTCCCCCTATAAGCCCTGGAGGTTTTTTCCCTGAAAAGTCAATTTTTAGACTATTCAGACCCTTTCAAACAATAATTTCAAAGCCTTACAAGACAACACCAACATGTAAAAAACAACTACATAGGGTTGAAATACTTTTGAAATATACTTTGATAGCATCTTGACAGTAAGAGGGGAAGAGCTTGAGACTGGGATATGTCCACCTCATGCGGGGGGTCTGGGGGGGTCTCCCTCTAGAAGCCCTGAAGGATTTTTACTCTTATAGCCAATATTTACGCTATTTAGACCCTTCAAGCAATAACTTAATCCATGCTTTACAAGACAGCAAGTATCAGAAACTATTCTTTATAACTTACACTAAGGGTTGAAATATGTTCTTAAAAAGATAAATGGCATCATTATATACATGTAGTAAAGGTCAGCACATCTAATGGTAGTATCATTGGTAGGGGAGATTTGGAGATTAAGGCAATTTTAGACTATCTTGGCAAACATTTCACATCTTGAAAAGACAATATCATCTCATATTAGAATAGGGTGAAAATATTTAAGAAAAGTTTAATACCATTATGACAGTAAAAAGGTTGTTGATGTATCTGATTGTTGGTTGAATGCATGAGTGACCTCTGGGGGTGAGGAAGTCCTTGGGGTTTTCCCCCTGGCAGATATGGAGTTTTTTGCTTGAGATACTAAGGCAATGTTTAGGTTATTCATAACCTTTGAGGTAATATTTCCAAGCTTCGAAAAGCTAACCTAAATGTACGTTTTAAATGAGTTTCCTATATCACATAAAATAGAC
The DNA here is from genome assembly GCF_964340395.1 of Glandiceps talaboti. Lineage (NCBI taxonomy): Eukaryota > Metazoa > Hemichordata > Enteropneusta > Spengelidae > Glandiceps > Glandiceps talaboti. Next base: position 7,905,148 of record NC_135561.1, read on the forward strand.
ATGTAACATTAGTATAGGGGCATTAATATATGTATAATAAAGTCACCGGTATGTTAGAGAACTTTAGGTGGTCACACCTAGTGTATAATAGAAACTGGAATCTGATGAGATGTGGTGATTTGTAGTGTCAATAACATGACGAGTAGAACAATTTAGATTAACTTCATTTATACACTATCTATGAAAATTGCCATTACGAAACCTTCAAGTCACACACTTTTGCCCCAAACTGCAATATACGTGAAGCATTGATTGTGAAACAGCCAAGCATTTACATGACATGTTCTGTAATTAGTGTGGTAGCTAGGTAATACATGTTTATGTATATGTATATATAGTTATGTTTGAACTAATAAGTAATATTAAAGAATTCATGTAAGAAACAGGGACAAGAACAAATATTGACATGTACCACATTTCAGACAAGGCTATATGCCATTGTAGAAAGGATTTTTTTCTTCCATCACAATTTAAAACACAATGACCCCCCCTATCCACAATTTTCAAAACAGCATGACCCCCCCCCCCCCTACTGCCAATTTCAAAAACAGGGTGACCCCCTACCAATCCATCCCCCCCCAGGCCGAAGAAACTGACCGGTCCCTAATCCTCTTTATATAAGGCAGTTTTGTGTTTAACGTCAAACCACAAACCTATGAATGTAATAGCGTAATTTCTCTCAGTTACTCAATATTTGATCAAGCAATGTAATGAATTTCCTAACTAAATCACACTGCCTAGACGTGGGAATACTAGTATCTATTACCAACAAGTCTTACAACTAAGTATCTTCGAATATCGTCATTTGACAAATCCGTATACCTATGAATGCAGATGAGATCCAGGAAGCACCAGTCAAGGTCATTGTTGTGCATAACATCCATCGTCTAGGCATATACTTGAATAACCACAATGCGAGCAGATGAGCAGGTATTTCCACCAAACATGTCAACATGTACAGTGTGTATATTTCGCTGGAGAAGTAATTCGAGTTAAAAGACACACCTCCATACATGATACCAGCTGTAAACCTGGAAAGAGAATATTTATATATTTGCGAGAGTAAGGTTGACAAAAACTAACAAGTGTATTAAAAATACACCCACTCTGTGTGTTTCAAATTGCACTGTTTAATTCAATAATGATTTAGTAAATATGTACATTTATAAAAGCAATAATACATTGATTATAGAGATGTGACCATTACCTATATCGGTTTGTCATATTCTTGTTTATCTTAATTAGCTAGAAAAGTTAGTTATTTTAATAATTATGCCTACATGTAAAACAGTCGCTTTTCTTTTCCTTTTTAATAATTGTATTTCTAAGCATATCACTCGCATGTACTTTAAAATACCGATGCTGATGATGATGATAATAATGGTATTGTGTATATAGCCATTTACTCCAATATGCTCAAAACACTTCACGTTTATAATGATTGACATGGACCTTGCACAGCACAACGATCCTTTATACTTCTTAACTCCCTAACTCCCTAAGCAGCACACATACAATCCATTGTGAAGCCCTTGTCATGGGATTATTCTGCATACATATGCCAACCTCTTGGCATGTCCTGGCTTGATTGATATGGCTTGATTGACTTGGGTATAATTGTATTGTTGAAATCTTGTCCAAGGATTGTGGCATTTCCGATACAAATGGGAGCAGCGAGTCTTACCATTTGACCATCATGATTCCATACTCATTATTGTACCATGGCATTTTACTAATCGATAAAGTAATCAACTACATAATTATAATACACTCGTGTATGCAGGACTACTGGCGTAGTTTGGAATGGTGCATATATGTGCGGAGTGTATAAGAATGACTATACTTACATATAAAAACACATATTGATGGTGTTGTTTCTCAGTTCAGGGGATCGGAAAATGTCTACCACAGTAGATCCAATAATCTCCCCTATCTGAAATGTTCAATCGAATAAATGAGTACCACAGTTATTCTCATTTTCCTCAGTAACAACACTTTATGAAATGGCTTACAGTTATTTTGCAAGATATCCGAGTCAATATTAGATTTAAATGCAATGCAGAGCAATGTTTAAAGAAGACAATACAGTTGCTAAGTAAATACTGTCACAAAACATCACGTTGATTGTAATGTAATTCTGTCCCCACAAATATCTACTTTAAAGAAATAGCTGTTCCAGATATGCATAATGGACATACAACTCTCTGTCTCTGTCTGTCTGTCTGTCTGTCTGTCTGTCTGTCTGTCTGTCCCCCTCCCCTCTCTCTCTCTCTCTCTCTCTCTCTCTCTCTCTCTCTCTCTCTCTCTCTCTCTCTCTCTCTCTCTCTCTCTCTCTCTCTCTCTCTCTCTCTCTCTCTCTCTCTCTCTCTCTCTCTCACCTACCCACCGTAACCTACCCTTTCTGTGCTATCATTTTCAATTTCTTCTCTGCTAGCATTGTCAACCTGTTTTACCTGCTCACAGTTTTGTGGAATGTCAAGTTCACATTCGTAGGTTTTATTATTCCAGCGAGCTATTTCCTGGATTACTTTACCAGCTTCTTCTGCTCTTTCTTTTTGAATTAGCCACCGTGCAGACTCCTTGATAAGCCTTTTTTCGTGTGAAATAAGATGAATGTTTGATTACTAGATGACCATGTAAATACTTTAAAGGGATTACAAGTTGTAAAAGGGGAATGATTACATTACACAATTCAAACTGAATGGGGTTTAAATGACTTTCATATGACTGCACAGGTCAAGTTTGGATGTTTGCGATCAACGATAGAGGACATAAGTTAGCTTTTGCTTCGAAAAATGTATAAGTTACTGATTAATATAGGCCAACTTTGCCAAAATCTATCTTGTTCTTGCAGTATCTATACCAAAGGTTATGTTATAGCAATATATATATATATATTATATATATATATATATATATATATATATATATATATATATATATATATATATATATATATATATATATACAAAGACGACACACGTGCACACGCACACTAAGGCACACATGTACAAGTACACACGCGCACACCTCATTGCTTCTCCTTACAAGAGGTTACCAGATTTACACTGAATGCCTTCCGTAAGGTAATATTGAGCTTAAATTTGTTCCTACACAAAATAATTGCTGGAATGCAACAATCTTTGTTATAGTAGGCTATTAGTACATGATATACCCCTGAATTGGCAAATAGGTGTGCCAAACTATAGAAATCTGAAAGTACTTTGTGATATCAATCTAAATGTATGTACATGTAGTGAAACAAATTTAATGGCTTTTGAAATCAGATTATTCAAATTTACAGGGATACACATACATCTGATATGCATACAGACATACGTACATTTACCCATGCATACAGAACAAATGTATGAATTGCTTATTGGTATCATTTGAACATAATGAATTTTAGCTCTATATCTGTGATGTTTGAAGTCCCAGTGGAAGTTAGTTGTCGAAAAAGTTATTCAAATGTCCACTACCTATTCCCAATACAGGAAAGCTTGACTCGACTTTGAACACTCCGACGTTTGCGATCCCCTACATACCTGGGATATATATGTACACTCGTTTCCACAGCAAATAATAAACAAAATTCAAACCATCGTAACATCGCTAGTATGCATCAGAAAGATTACATACTTTATGGTAAGCATGATACCGCTCTATACTTTGATTTTCGTTTACGGCAATATACCCTTTATGTAACACTCAGTTCAAGAAGTTCATGATGCACGCCACAAGGAGGTGAATTTGAACGGTAAAGCCAATCAGTGTCAGAAAATTGGGGAAGAATTGACCCAATTAAACTACTTGGTACACTGCCCAACATTGCAACACAGTAACAACAATTACTTATCTCATTTGCATTAATATTGTTGTGATTACATGTTATTTTTTATGAATAAATGCACGCAGCAAACTCGCCCTTAGTATCGAAAGATTTATATTAAAACAAAGAGAGAAGATTTTCAATTTTGATCGAAGAAAAGATCATATGGATTTTATCTTGGCGAATTCTCCAGCATGAATTTTCGGTAGAAAGCTGGTTGTTTCACACGGAAGTTGAAGCTAACCTGCTTTGACCGACGATCTCGCCATGCATGCTTTCAGAACAAACAGAACCACACGCGAGTATCGAACGAAGTAAAAACAAGATTTTAAATTTTGAAATAGTGAAGAGATCATATGATTGCCTGCAGATGCGATCTTACGGGCAACTACAACATGTAATGTGAAGCTTTTATAGAATGTTGTAGCATAGGTCTCACCATATTAGGAGTTTTAATAAAGGCCAACAACAGAGAAGGAATTGTTACTGATCACAGCGCATCACTGAAATGCCCATACTTCGATCTTTTTTCCCTGTGTTTTTCCAGCCAATGCAGTCAGCAGATCCACAGGAAAACACAAAATAAATATACCTATGTTAATTGCTACTTCAGTAAAGACAACTGCAGAACTAATCATGAAACAATTTTTTAAAAATTAAATTCGCATCGAATTTAGACAACATTTCCTAACCAGAAACAATTCTTTTCGTTTTTGTGGCCACCACTATCGAAAAATGGCAATAATAACTTATTAAAACTAACAGGTACATCAATAATATTTTCAGGACAGATGTGCTTAGGTATTGCAAATGTATGTTCCAAATTATATTGAATTTGAAGTGTGCATTCTATATATATAGCCTAATTACCGAAAACCACTAATTACACAAATTGGTCATTAGTATTCATGGAATGTTTATCAAAACCTAACCAGTTCTTGCCATTACCCTACGGAATTTGTCTTCAAAATTCCGTTTGAATTAAGCCAGCCTTTTTGGAGAAAGCGATGACACACACACACACACACACATACAGACTTTCACTCACTAATACATGTCTTCCTTACAGAAGAAATCCTTTTTAGAAAAGAAATCCTTTTTTGCAAACAGTAATTTAATAGTTTACTGTGTATATGTCATATCCTAAACTTACCAGTAGTACGGGATGTAGATGAGAGAAGTGAGGGCTATCACAAATTGAATCTTTCTCCAGTCACCTTTGCAACCAATTGATATCACTCCCACTATTGCACTGCCGATAGACCATCCATTAGTGCAGACGAGTACTGCCATCGGTCTGTATTTTGGAGATACTATTTCCGCCACTTTAAGACAAGACAATACAAGACAATACAATATGGTACGATACGATACGATACGATACGATACTATACTATACTATACTATACTATACTATACTATAATATACTATACTATACTATACTATACAACACAACACAGCACAACACAACACAACACAACACAACACAACACAACACAACACAACACAACACAACACAACACAACACAATACAATACAATAAATAAATACAATGCAATGCAATGCAATGCAATACAATACGTTCGTGGTTCGTACAACAGTTTAATAGTGGGTTGTCACCTCAGCACTTATGTTGATGGTGAACGACAGTCCCCTCCTTAATAATTAGGTATCCGTATGTAAATATGGACGTAAATATGAATGGACCAGGCCTAAACAACAATATAGACATCGTTGGAACCATCTGTAACTCCTTATGCAAATGTTTAAATTCCACCAATGAAAAATCATTTTCATAAGTTGTAAAATTTGAATTTGTTTGGTTTAGACACTGCAGTCCCCGGAAGTGTTAGACCTGTTATCTCACGTTTGACGTCATTAGTTAATGTTGTACGATGTTGGCATGCAAATTAATGTAATAAATCAATCAATCAATCAATCAATCAATCAATCAATCAATCAATCAATCAATCAATCAATCAATCAATCAAATTTCTATAGCACTGATTTCCAGAGAATGTTCTGTTCAGTAGCGCTGAATAGCTAAAGCCCACCATATGCTTTGGTGAACAAATAAGTTGTGTTTTGAAAAAAATCCAGGCTAGGGGCTTGGCGAATGTCAAGTGGCAAAGAGTTCCATAGTTTGGGGGCGACACATGAGAATAAACGACCTCCATAGGTGATTTTCCTATAATTTGTTGTTGCAAGCAGATTCTTGTTTATAGAACGTGGAGTGCGACACGGCGTGTATATGTCTGGAGAAGATTACAAATGTACTCTGGAGTTAAGACATGAAGGGCTTTATATGTCAACAGTAAAATTAATTGTGTAATCAATCCTGAAACGAACTGGTAACCAATGTAGTTTGATGAGAACTGGAGAAATATGCCATAGAGCCATACCAGTAATACCAAGGTTGGCTAGTCTGTTAAGTAATATGCCGTGGTTGATAGTATCAAACGCTGCTGAGAGGTCAAGAAGGATGAGTAGAACATATATTCCAGAATCCAGTGATAAGCATTTGTATTTGTTTGGTTCAGACACTACAGTCCCCGGAGGTACGTGTTATCCCTTGATCAAAATCTGACGTCGTTGGCTAACTTTGTACGACGTTGGCATGCAAATTAATGCAATGCGATATCGGTTGAAATATTGAAGTATCAAGTTAAACAATCGTTAACACAACATAAACTCTGTGCATTTTAAAGTATGACATTTACAGGAAAAACTGGCCTTATAATTAGAAATTACGATTCATTAACATATAAGGTCGAAATATACGAGGCAATAAAGTGGTAAACCTCACATTTGCCGGTTGTGGAGTCTAGCCTGACTACTTTCAAAGCGAAACTGGAGAACTTTTAGTTTTATTTGATAGTATTATTGATGATCCATGTAGGCCCCATGTATTTGATAGGACACTTTTATTGTAATCTTTATTTTTCCAAGACGTAACTGGAAAGGAGAAGTGGTATAAAAAAAAGCTGTATTTCAAATTAGGCGAGCCCGGTCGCCTCCTCCCCCCATCAAAAGTTTGTCGGGCAACACAGTTACGCATGGATTTCGTCCTCGTTCATTTTTTCTTCCGTAAGGAAGACATATATTTATGGGTGGAAGTCTGTGTGTCTGTGTCTGTCTGTGTGTGTCTGTCTCTCTGTCTGTCTGTCTGTGTCATCGTTTTCTCCATAGCGGCTTGCTCAATTCAAACGAAATTTTGAAGACGCATTCTGTAGGTTAATGGCAAGACTTAAGACTTGATTAGGTATTGGTAAATATCCTGTTAATATTAATGAGCAATTCACGTAATTAATGATTTTCGGTAATTAGGCTATATCTCAAGAATGCGCGCTTCAAATTCATTATAACTTGGTACAAACATTTGCGATACCAAAGCGCACCTGTCCTGAAAATATTACTAATGTAGCTTTTAGTTTTAATAAGTTAGTGGCATATTCTCAATTGGCCACAAAAAAGAAAAAAATGGTTTCTCGTCAGGAAATGTCATCTAAAGTGGTGCGACTTTATCACCATTTTCTAAAATATGACTGGCTCAATTCAAACGAAATTTATTGCATGTGTTCTGTAGGGTAGTGACAAGAACTGATTAGGTTTCAGTAAACCCCAAGAATATTAACGAGAAATTTACATAATTAATTGTTTTTGGTAATTAGGCTATATCGAAAGAATGCACACTTCAAATTCAATATAATTTGATACATGCATTTGCGATACCAAAGTGCACTTGTCCTGAAAATATATTGATTAGGTATTGGTAAATATCCTGTTAATATTAATGAGCAATTCACGTAATTAATTATTTTTGGTAATTAGGCTATAACTCAAGAATGCACGCTTCAAATTCATTATAACTTGGTACAAACATTTGCGATACCAAAGCGCACCTGTCCTGAAAATATTACTAATGTAGCTTTTAGTTTTAATAAGTTATTGGCATATTCTCGATTGGCCACAAAAAAGAAAAAAATAGTTTCTCGTCAAGAAATGTCATCTAAAGTGGTGCGACTTTATCACCATTTTCTAAAATATGACTGGCTCAATTCAAACGAAATTTATTGCATGTGTTCTGTAGGGTAGTGACAAGAACTGATTAGGTTTCAGTAAACCCCAAGAATATTAACGAGAAATTTACATAATTAATTGTTTTTGGTAATTAGGCTATATCGAAAGAATGCACACTTCAAATTCAATATAATTTGATACATGCATTTGCGATACCAAAGTGCACTTGTCCTGAAAATATTATTGATGTGGCTTTTAGTTTTAATAAATTATTGGCATATTTTTGTCAGCCACTAAAAAGGAAAAAATAGTTTCTCGTCAGAAAATATTGTCTAAAGTGGTACAACGATGCGCTTATTTTTTTTTTACATTCTCAACAAATGGCACAGTACATGTTGTGGTTGGCCAGGAGATCACTAACAACAATGAGCAAATAGCAATCAATGAGAAAAAATAACTTATTAAATATGTTCTATTGTATTTAAACAATTGTCTGTAGGAACGACAATCTCAAAACTTTGCCCTTACGGAAGACATTCAGTTAACATCTGGTTAAATTTGGATTGGTTCATTTCATTTTTATTATGAAATTACCTTCCCTTACCTTACCTTCCCTTTTGTAGATGTTGAATATTAATTAATATCAATATATACTAATGAGAGATCAGTGTATTTCCATAAGGATGGTTTTTGGTCACGTTTGTTCTAAAATTTTCATAAGTTTAATTTCGTCGGCTAAGAATATATTTTCGTCTGCATGCGTTCTAAAATTTGCATACGTTCACTTTCGTTTGAGTTAAATAATATCAATAGATTAATGAGGTTTTCGCTTTCTACATCACACTGTATTTGCATAACCACATATTTTCGTCTGCTTTCGTTGTAACGTCCACTTTCGTCGATGTTGACTATTGTCAATAGATTAACGAGGCTCGACTTCACCCTTACCATGAATTCGGCTGGTTGTGCAGACTATTACTTGTTCTGATCACGTTGGACGACATCCTTTATTTGACGTCTTGTTTCAGTGGCAGGGCGAAATATATAGATGTCTTGTACATCTGGTGAGTATATGTAAATTGGCTCTGATACATATATATCTGCTCAGACATGCAAATAATCCATCCTCACCCTGCCATTTTCATTACATCAGTAAGCTTATGATGATAAAATGCAAATTAGTTGGGAAAGGAAACAATGTCTTTCGTCCACTTACACTGAAGACGTTCAATAATGTCAAAAAATTCAATGAGGTTTACTTTGATTTATATTCATGCTTACGTCGTATTCGCATATCAATAGTTTTTCGTCTGCATATATCATTCCATGGAGGTATAAGGGGAGAAGGATTGTGCACAGAGTGTTAAGCCAATTAACAGGCATTGTCTTTATTTTGTTCTCAACGACTGTTTGAACTCCATGATTGTTGCCGCGATGCACAGTGTCAGTATTTGTAATTTAAACACACCCATATTGATTGATAGATGCCTATTTAAAAGTCAAGCGTGGATGAGGTTAAAAGTTGCTACCCATACGCAGTCAAATGTGTTAGAAACGGCTTCTCATGGCAAGCATTTTGGTATCAAAAACTTCGACATCAGAACATTTTTAGGCGAGTTTCTCCAAAAAAATTAAATTTTCAAACATGAAAGAGCGTCAATTTCGTAACATCGTAGAAATAAAACAGGAGGACTCCTAAGCTAGATATTTAGTGGACAATAAAGTTCAGAATGCATACTTACATGTTGTGCAAGTTGACAAGCTATAACATGTACACCCGTGATCATTCGTAAACGCTTTTATAGATGAAAACTACTATTACGACTGCATAAAATATATTTGTCAACAATTACTATATTTTTCCACACAAATCGATAACATATTTCCTGGTAATACATTTTACACATATTACTATAAAGTGTTAATGGCTGATAATTAAAGACACAAAGCGATTGAAAGTCCTTGTGTTATTTACCTAGAACACAACTCATACAGACAATTCCACCAGTCAGGACAGACATCAAAAACTGTATGATGATATAACTGTAGAAATTTGGTAAGAATGCAATCACCATGTTCAAAACGGTTCCAGACATCAGGCTCAAGTATAAAATGGTTCTCCTACCATATCTAGAAAGTTATATTTTCAAAGATGTATCTCAAACCAGTCTGATATTTTCACTGACGTGTGGCGCAATATTTCAAAATTAAATACAAAATATTTGTATCATAACTATAATTAGTATTTTTCAGTTTGTATTAAATCATGCACATTAATAGTGACAGCTGGATTTTTTTAATAAAATGCATTCTATTGTTAAAACTCACAATTATCAAGTATATATCTGTTTAAAATATATTATTGCATTGGCTAATCATTTTATATATGCATATACAAAGTGAAATTAAGTATAACTTTCTAGAACTCAAGTGTATGAATAGCAAGGTATCGTCTTTTCAATCTAAAACAGAACTATATAATATATAGTTACTATATTATAATCAACAACATGTAGGAAACAATAAAGAATTATAATCAAGATCAATCTTACATATCTGCAAGTTGACCGAGGGGAAGTGTTCCAACTACAACACCAACGCCAGCTGTAGTTTTTGAAAGCTGTTTCAACCAATCTTTTTCACATACCAAGTCAAACTATATGTATACAAGAGTAGATAAACTTAACATATTGAAAATACACAATGACAATAAACGTATTCGTCATTTGTATAGTATCAACCCTGTTTAATATTCATACCACGAATGTTAGTAGTATCATACCTGTTCGAAAACAAGAAATTGCCAATCCAAAGGATAAGACATACTCGATATATTTATCTTGTACCTTCCACAGAACTTGACGAAAACTTCCATTTGTACTTGAACTCAAATACTTTTCGAAAGTAACAAATTACTCCTAAATAAATTAAGACATAGTCAACCATGACTATGTCTTAATGACTATATATATCACCATGACTATATCACCATGACATTAACGCTAAACATGATACTCAATTCTGACAATATCGGTGTAGAAGTCGAGCACTTTTCAATAAGGCCATTCATGTACATACTATGTACACTTCCATTCAGAAAAAATACAATATCCAAAGAAATTGGTGTATTTCACTCGGAATCAAATAAATGGACTGGATGTACTTGTCCCATAAATGTCTGTTGGTACTAACCTTGGACGGTAAAGAGTAGTTTAACAAATGCCATTATTATAGAATGTGATTGATAAAATTATCGTAAAATCCTACCTCCATTATCTGTGTATTCGTAAATGTAGATCTATCATATACCCATCCATTATCACAGTCGACAGCACGTTTCCCATACGAACAATCGTCAACAGAACCGTTGAAAATGGTCATTTCAGGAACATTCACATCATACCTTGCACATGAGTCCCATTCTTGCACGTCATCGTTTGTGCCGTATGGAATGGTGCATATCTTCAATGTTGAATTCTTCTCGAAGATTTGGTTGTCATACACTCTACAATAGTGAGCTGTAGAGACGCTGTAAAATGTGTTACAGAAACTATACCAGGAGTATGGGATAAGTGCGAGGAACATGAAAAATACTTGAGACTTCTGGAATTTGCCAAAGCCTCCAATTGAGTGTAATATGTTGTCAAATTCCATTTTTTGTGATAATGCACACAGAAAAAGTAGTACACAATGTTGGGTACACAGGTGGTTATAACCCTAGATTTGATCCGCTATGTAAATAATGCTAGAGGTTTCAAGCACAATGAGCCTTTTAACCGGGTAGTTTCTAAATATAGTGGTAATTTATGTATATCAGACACAATTGATACAAGAGAAAACATGTCCTCCAGAACACACGCCAAAATTATGAAGTTTACTCTTGTTGTATCTAAGGGACCGGTCAGTTTCTGCGTCCGTGGGGGAAGGGGGGTTCCGGTGGATTGGGAGGAGGGGGGTCACCCTGTTTTTTTAATTTGGCAGTGGGGGGCCACCCTGTTTTTTGAATTGGCAGTTGGGGTTCATGCTGTTTTGAAAATTGTGGATAGGAGTCTCATTGTGTTTTGGATTGTGATGTAAGAAAAAAATCGGCCCCCTCGTTAATGAGGTATTCATATGCAAATTTTGACGTAAACATGAATGGATACGGCCTACACAACAATATATACTCGTTAGTGTTGAAAATTTTTAACATCATTGGAACCATCTGCAACTCCATATGTAAATCTTTAGATTCCGCCAATGAAAAATCATTTTCATAACTTGCCAAATTTGAATTTGTTTAAATTGAATTTAAGTATAACTTTCTTGAATTCAAGTGTATGAATAGAAAGGTAATGGGTAGTTTCTAAATATAGTGGTAATTTATGTATACCAGACACAATTGATACAAGAGAAAACATGTCCTCCAGAACACACGCCAAAATTATGAAGTTTACTCTTGTTGTATCTAAGGGACCGGTCAGTTTCTGCGTCCGTGGGGGGAGGGGAGTTCCGGTGGATTGGGAGGAGGGGGGGTCACCCTGTTTTTTTAATTTGGCAGTGGGGGGCCACCCTGTTTTTTGAATTGGCAGTTGGGGTTCATGCTGTTTTGAAAATTGTGGATAGGAGTCTCATTGTGTTTTGGATTGTGATGTAAGAAAAAAATCGGCCCCCTCGTTAATGAGGTATTCATATGCAAATTTTGACGTAAACATGAATGGATACGGCCTACACAACAATATATACTCGTTAGTGTTGAAATTTTTTAACATCATTGGAACCATCTGCAACTCCATATGTAAATCTTTAGATTCCGCCAATGAAAAATCATTTTCATAACTTGCCAAATTTGAATTTGTTTAAATTGAATTTAAGTATAACTTTCTTGAATTCAAGTGTATGAATAGAAAGGTAATGTCTTTTCAATCTAAAACAGTCAGGAACACAGAACTATATAATATCCAGTTACTTATATTATAATCAACAACATGTAGGAAACAATAAAGAATTATAATCAAGATCAATCTTAAATATCTGCAAGTTGACCGAGGGGAAGTGTTCCAACTACAACACCAACGCCAGCTGTAGTTTTTGAAAGCTGTTTCAACCAATCTTTTTCACATACCAAGTCAAACTATATGTATACAAGAGTAGATAAACTTAACATAATGAAAATCCACAATGAAAATAAACGTATTCGTCATTTGTATAGTATCGACCCTGTTTAATATTAATACCACGAATGTTAGTAGTATCATACCTTTTCGAAAACACAAAATTGCCAATTCAAAGGATAAGACATACTCTATACATTTATCTTGTACTTTCCACAGAACTTGATGTAAGCTTCCATTTGTACAACTCAAATACTTTTCGTAAGTAACAAATTACTCCTAAAATAAATTCAGACATAGCCAGCTATGTATCACACTGAAATTCAAGTTAAATGTGTATTTCATTCTAAACATGATATTCAATCCTGACAATTTTGGTGTAGATACCGAGCACTTTTCAATAAGGCCATGTACATACTATGTACACTCCCATAACAAAACTACCACCATTCAGAAAAAATACAATATCCAAACAAAATGGCATATTTCCCTCTGAATCAAATAAATGGACTGGATATACTTATCCCATAGATGTCTGCTGGTACTATCCTTGGAGGGTAAAGAGTAGTTTAACAACCGTTATTATTAGCTCGCGCAGCGGCAGCGAAGCTGCCGCGTAGCGACTCAGTGACTAGTACGCATGCGCGTCGTATATACTATGCGAAAAAATTGGCGGTTCTCCCAGGGATGCATTGCGGCGCGCAGTGACTACGCATGCGCCTTCCATATACTACGTGCATTCTCCACGCGCGCGCTACCGTATCATCGTATAGCATAGACGACATAACATCACCATGCATTGCAATATTGTAACAGTAGGCCTGTTGGCACGATTATCGTAATATTATAACGAGTATCGAGGCATCACTGTACCTCAAGGATAAATTGTTACACTATTTGGAGGTTTGTTGCACGGCGGTACGCGATACGGACCACTGATGACATAGCGCAGTTTAATTTCCGGGTTGTGGAAGTGTGATTTTGACATTTATATTATCGATAATTGATTTTTTTTACATGTTCTAAAAAGAATAACTACTTTCCTATGTCTGTTGGTACAGTAACTTTCCTAAATCATCGAGTTGAATTGAGAAATCGTGATGTTCGGCAGGTGTCTTTCTGTCTGCAATTACATGGTTTTTGAGTGGGTTTAGTTTCGCTGTTGGAGATGGTGGCGTTGTGCCCTTTGATTATGGTAGCCATGTTTGGCATACAGCTATAACTGACTTTGACATTGTTTCTGTTGAATATTTTGCGTAACTTGGAGTCTGCTGGGAAATGTTTTGGGATTAGGTTGAGGAATCGTTTGGTGTATATATATATATATATATATATATATATATATATATATATATATATATATATATATATATATATATATATATATATATATATATATATATATATATATATATATATATATATATGAAGTGGGTATGGTAAGGTATGTCCAGTACATGAAATGAGCATATTTTATAGGACACACACAAAAAATAAATATCAATCAAACAACTTTATTATCATGTATTTCCAAATTCATCAGTTCACAATTCTTATTTTATTATGATTCAGAGTAGCTTATGTTTTTAACAGAGTTCAACACACCAGTTCAAAATTCTTGCCCAAAAAATTAATTTTGCCCTTTTAGATCAGAATCTATATTCTCATTTGCATAAGGTTGACCATTCCAGGAAGTTACATTGCACATTTAATGAATTGGGCAGTTTCACAGATTGGGTGTAACATACATACATACATACATACATACATACATACATACATACATACATACATACATACATACATACATACATATATACACACACATACGGTGAATAGAAAGGTTTGTCTTTTCAATCTAAAACATTCAGGAAAACAGAACTATATAATCCATAGTTATTTATCTTATAATCAACAACATGTAGGAAACAATTAGGAAACATAATCAAGATAATTAATCTTGATTATTAAAGCTTTCTCTGAAGAATTGTTTCATATAAAATCCTTGGTCATGCTTCTATGGTTTGTTAAGATCGTTAAATGTGTATTAATTAATCAGTGGAATATCACATTATGGTGCAGTGCATATACAAATAGTTAATTAACCAGCTGAGATTAGCGTTTAAAGCCAGAGGTGTTTCTGTTAATTATAAAGTATAAACACTTGTAAAGGACATAAACCACATAAGGTATAACCTATAGCCATCTATCAAATATGTACATGTATTTAAGTCAGCCTTAACTTTCGAGGAGGCTGAATACACAGTATATCAATGTCTGCTAAATTCGACTCCTACTACTTGTCAATGTCAAAAGATACGTGAAGTATTCCCAAGTCATAATAATAACTTAACTCTTGAGTCTTTTTAATTTAGGGTTATCCAACTTAAGATATCACAAAAAAAATAAACGATCAGCTACTTAGTCATATAATACTTAAAGAAAACGTCAATGTTCCGATAAGCCATTTTTAACTTGCATGCTGTATACAACACTTTTGCATACATATTTCGAAGTTATGTCATGGGTGTGCTTATTGTATCATTGAGTAGTAACCTCCTTTCGTTGTTTCTCTCAGATCGTCTCCTATGAAGAGATAAAATAAAGAGAACTTGAATAAAGCAATACTAGGTAACCCACATATAATATCATATCATCATAATGATGATGATAATGCTACCGATAAAAGAGCCGTTTGAATAATGTGCAAAACATGCCAAAAAATAACATCAATCCATCAACACATACAGTCAATCCATCAACACATACATTATGGGAAGGTTGAGTGAAATGGTTTTCTGTACCAGAGACTAAATGATGTATTTCGTCATTACCAATTATACTGGTTACCATTGTTAGAAAATCAAAGATTGTACTATCAAAACATTCATTTGAACAAATATGTCATATTACGTAACATGAAGAGTTGGCAACAATAATGCTTCAGACATAGATTTGTTTAATGGAAAACATCACAACAACTTACAATTTTGATGCCTTTATATTTTGCAATGTTTCTGGAAGGTTGATATTTGAGGTTTCCGGAAGTAACAGTATAAATAAACCAGACAAGACACACAAAACGGCCATTATGATGTATGTTGAAAAATAGTATATATCAATAAGGTATACAATGTATGGAACCACCATTACTCCAATATCACATCCTTCAGATGTTATAGCCGCTCCTGCATTCCTAAAAGACCAATCAAAATGTTGTCATTTTTACTGTGATTTCAATGAATACTGGCAATCGAACAGAATGTGATCATGAATGCATAAAATTTCATATTTGCCTACCTTAGGGTAGTCGGGTATATCTCCATACGCACTGTCGCTGAGGTTAAATGTGCCACTGTTTCAGACATCTTTGCAACAGTAATAATGACAATTTTGATTATCACGTTGCCTGTTTCATCAATAAAAAAATAAAATACAAAATTGAAAACAAAGAATCCTTGTATTACTGAGTAGATGGAACCCTTTGTGTGATCATTATATCTAGATATGTTATTCTAGTCATGAGTTGTAAGGCATATAGGTAACTCTTGCAAGATGTAGCCTTTAGTGTTTCACTCAGGGGGAATCAGTATGCTTTTGACACAGAGCTAGCCCTAGTTCAACTCTAGACTAACAATAACAGAGACACAATAAACACAGCAGGATCCTTTACCCAACCACATTGAATATTGATAATCATTGTTGTTCTTTCACACCACAGTAAACCGGTTTCTAATGAACACATTACACATGTACTTCATAATATAAATAGCTTCAATTTTTTTTGGAAATTCTAACTGATAATCAACAGTTCAACTACTTCTACATCCCCACTGTACACCTCACCATATGATTGTTTCTTTTGCATTTGAGGTTGTCGGAATGTGTGTTAAAATGTCATGTTACATGAGTGAAAACGAACACGACACCACTTAATGAAACAGAACTAAAATTCATATGTGGACGAATTTGATGACCGAGATCAAATTTCGAGGCAGAAATCAAGTGCCTTGTCTATAGGCTTCGAGTTAATTCGAGTTAAAAGATATTCCTTCATACATGATTCCAACTGAGAACCTAGAAAGATAACATTTTAATGAATTTTCTCCTGGGTATGGTATCTAGGATTAGTATGATAAACTAGTACATGTATACCTATGAATGCAGTCGAGAACCATAACACACCAGTTAAAATCATCGTTGTGCACAGTAACCATCGTCTGGGAAGATAGGAAAGTAACCACAATCCTAGCAGAATACCAGGTATCTCCACTAAACATGACAACATATACAGTGTGTATATTTCGCCGCAGAAGTAATTTGAGTTAAAAGATATCCCTCCATACATGATACCAATTGAAAACCTGGAAAGAGAATATTTCTATTTTTGAGAGAGAGAGAGAGAGAGAGAGAGAGAGAGAGAGAGAGAGCGAGAGAGAGAGAGATTGAGAGAGAGAGAGAGAGAAGATTGACAAAACCTACGTGTATTAAAAATACACCAAATCTATGTTGTTTAATTGCAATTTTAATTGAATAATGATTCGTAAATACCTTCATAAAAGTAACAATACATTCATTGTTGAGATGTGACCTTTATCTAGCTCTTTTTGCCTTATTCTAATCTCAATTTAATAGCTGGACACACTTATTCTTACATGTAAAACAGTCGCTTTTCTTTCCCTTCTTAATATTAACTAGATTTCTATGCATACCATTAGAATGTACTTTAAAATAGTGATGATAATAATGTTATTAGCTCCGCTGTCAAAGACAGTCAGCGGAGCTATAGGGGTAGATTCATGTCTGACCTTTGACTGCCTGTTGTCCGTCTGCCGTTCGTCAACTTTTTTGTATTTCAAAAAAAATCTTCTTTTCCAAAACTAATGGGCCTACTGAGCTGGAATTTCGTGTGAAGGTGGCTTAAAATGGCCAGATTTAATTTTGTTCAAGATCATTTCACCAGATCATAAGTATGCAAATTAAGTCAATAATAGGACTTTTTGATAAAAATACTTTAAAGCTCTTCTTCTCTAAAAACAACTCAGCCAATTTAGCTGAAATTTGGTGTGAAAGTGTCTTAAAATGCCAAGATCTAGTTTTGTTGAAGAGAATTTGACTGAGTATAATTATGTATTAAAATTAGATCTAAAGTAGGACTTTTTGATAAAAATAATTTTAAAAACTTCTCAAAAGAAACTACTTGGCCAATTGAGCTGAAATTTGGTGTGAAGGTGTTTTAAAATGGTCAGATCTAGTTTTGTTGAAGGGAATTTGACTGGATCATAAATATGCAAATTAGGTCTGAAATAGTACTTTTTGGTAAAGATATTTTTAAAAAGGTTCATCTTCGAATAACTTGAGTTGAAATTTGGGTTGAGGGTAACTTAAAATGCCCAGATCTAATTTTGTTCCTGAAAATTTGACCGTGTCATAAATACGGATATTAGGTCTAAAGGGCCTATTCAGGAACATAATATGTGACATGGTCTTAGGACAGGAAAACAGTCCCTTACTCTTCCTAACTCCCTAAGCTGTACACATGCAATCCATTGTGCTGCTCTTGTCAGCACACTGGATTATTCAGCAAATATATACCAACATATACCTTTGACAATTTCTCAATTACATGGCTTATTAACTTGGGAAAATGTTAATGGGAATCTTGCCCAAGGATTTAGCTTTTCAGAAACAAACGGAAGCAGCAAGTCTTACCATTTGACCATTATGATTCCATACTTAATATTGTACCTCTGCATTTTACTAATCGAGAAAATGAATCAATAACATAATCATAATACTGGTGTTAAACGGTTTTATAACACATCATCTGCGTGAGTCGTGTTGCGATTGGTCAATGCCCTGTCACGTGGTATGCGTAATTTGAATACTGTTGCCCAGGAAATGACGGTCTATTGCCCCATAGTGCAATAGTTCCATGAATGAAAAGTCGAGTGGAGTATTGCCCGCCCATTGCGCATGCGTGAGCGTCTTCCTTGCAGACGACGGGTCTGTAGTGTCAGGTTTATTATAAAGGTATGAATGAGATGTGTTATAAAACAAATGTCGACTGACCTCTTGTTCGGGCAATAGCATACGTCAGTTCCCCCCTCGGGCCTGTCGATCACCTCAACATCAACCTATTTCCCTTAGGCTTCGCCCTCGGGAAATAGGTTGATGTTGAGGTGATCGACAGGCCCTCGCGGTGAACAGACGTATGCTATTGCCCTCACGGCCAGTCGACATTTGTATAATATCCACTCGTGTAAGCAGGACTATGACATAGATTAGAATGGTACATATATATGAGGGGAGTATAAAAATGCCTATGCTTACATATAGAAACACATATTAATAGTGTTTCTTCTCAGTTCAGAGGATCGAAAAATGTCTACCACTGTAGATCCAACAATCACCCCTATCTGAAATGAAAACACTTTATGAAATGGCTTACAGTTATAATGCAAGATATCTGAGGTGTTTTATTACTACAAACATATATATTAATTGAAATGTTTTTATGTTTTACAAAGTCAATATTAGATTTCAATGCAATGTATTGTTTGTACAGTTTCTAAATAAATACTCTCACAAAACATCACTCTGAATGTAATGTAATTCTTCATGCTAAACTGTACTCACACTAACACAAACACACACATCCATCCACACACAAACACACACACACACACACACACACACACAATCAAACACATACATACATACATACATACATACATACATACATACATACATACATACATACATACACACATCCATTTACACACACACACACACACACACACACACACACACACACACACACACACACCATGACCTACCCTTTCTGTGCTAGCATTTGCCATTTCTTCCTTGCTGGTATTTTCAACCTTTTTTCCATTCGTACTGTTCTGACTCATGATAATTTCACATTCGTAAGTTTTGTTATTCCAGCGAGCTATTTCCCGGATTACTTTACCAGCTTCTTCTGTTCTTTCTTTTTGAATTAGCCATCTTGCAGACTCCTTGATTATCCTGTATTCATGTGAAATAAGATGAATGCTTGATTACCAAATGATTAATATGTAAAAGGTTGAATGATTGCATTACACAATTCAAACTATATGAGACTTTTTAAGTCATTTCCATATGTCTGCACAGATCAAGTTTGTAGTTTGTGATCAACAATGAATGACATGTTAGTTTTTCCTTTGAAAAATATATTAGCAAAACTGTCTAATATGGGCCAAATTTCCCAAACTCTAACTTGCAATAACTGTACCAAATGTCATGTTATACCAATTTATATGTACACAGACGACAAAAACGCACACGCACACGCACATGCACACGCAGGCACACATGTACAACCACACATGCACATACCTCACAATTGTTTCCTTCTCCTTACAAAAGGATGGCCCAACTTTTTAACTGTTATTCAGCAAAGAGTATTTTAATAGTATCCTCAACTTACCAATAGTATGGGATGTAGATGAGAGAAGTGAGAGCTATCACAAGTTGAATCTTTCTCCAGTCACCATGGCAACCAATTGATATCACTCCCACAATTGCACCACCGATAGACCACCCAATCTTGACGATGGTTACTGCCATCGGTCTGTATTTTGGAGACACTATTTCCGCCACTTTAATACAATAAAATTCATATAAAGTACACAACTATGCGAAATAAAATACAATACAATGCAATACCATACAATGCAATGCAATACAGTGCAATACAATACAATACAATACAATACAATACAATACAATACAATACAATACAATACAATACAATATATGCGTACCAGCATAATTGCATGCGTTCATGTGTGCGTACGTACGTACAATAGTTTATTACGACTGAAAACATATATTTGCCAACATTTATGATATTATTCTACAAAATTGGCAACACATTTCCGGGTAATACATTTTACACATATTAGTATAAAGTGTTAATGGATGATAATTAAAGATGAGGAACGGTTGACAGTCCTTGTGTTATTTACCTAGAACACAGCTCATACTGTTAATTCCAGCAGTCAGGGCAGACATCAAACACTGAACGATGAGAACACTGTAGAAATTTGGCAAGAATGCAATCACCAAGTTCAAAACTGTTCCAGACATCAGGCTCAAGTATAAAATGATTTTCCTACCATATCTGAAAAAAGTTATTTTTTTCAAAAAATATAATATTTTATTTCAAATCAGTCTGATATTTTCGAAATATTTCAAAAAGTAAATATCAAATGAAATATATATTCTTCACTATGACACATTTGTACCATAACTATAAATAATATTATTTTTTTACTTTGCCATAAATTATGCAGATTAGTAAGGAAGTTGACTTCCAATAGAAGTATTCTATTATTCTCATCTCGTCAAAACTTAATGTTCATCTTAAATAAAACTCAGAATGACAAAAAAGTAGCTGTTTGAAAAACGAAATTCCATTGGTTAATGGTAAAATTAAGTATAACTTTCTAGAAATTAGTATGTATGAATAGAAAGGTATTGTTTTTTCAATCTAAAACAGTCAAGAAAAAAATATGTATATAATATTTGGTATCTTATATTAGTATCAAGACGTGTCGGAAACAATAGGGAACTTGCAATCCAGACTGAGCATGCTCAGACTCAAAGGACTCTGGGATTATCTGTGGTTATCGTAATACCTAATCTGGAGCTACCAATAAAAAACCTCCAACAATTTTCAGGGTAACTAAGAATTGATCATTCGTGGTTGCAAACAATGTAACAGTATTGTTTACACTATACCAATTCATTAGTATTTATTGTCATATTTCCCATGATGCAACATTCAACATGGCGGGTTTGCAAGTTCCCTATTAGGAAAGATAATCAAGATAACTCTTACACATCTGAAAGTAGACCGATGGGAATTGCTCCAACCACAATACCGATGCCAGTTGTAGTCTTTGAAAGCTGTTTTAACCAATCATCTTCACATACCAAGTCAAACTATATGTAAGCAAGAGTAGCTACACTTAAACCTTAAAACCTTAAAACTTAAACGATATACAGTTTGTACTACTTTCTGGTACCATTCACAGCAGACGAAAACTTGCATTTGTACAAGTCAAATATTTCTAGCCAGTATCAAATGGCACCAAATAAATTCATACGTAATCAACTATGTGGCACCCTGAAATTCAAGTTTAATTTGATATTTCATTCGAAACGCATGATGTTTCAATCCTGACAATATGGACGTAGATACCGGGCACTTTTATTCCTTATTATTCCCATGTAATGTTAATACTCTGCGTGTTACGATATACTATCATACCTGCTCAAAAACACGAAATTGGCATTGCAAAGGATGCGATATGCTCATTATATGTATCTGGTACCTTCCACAAATTTGTCGAAATTTAAACATGCCTTTGTACTACTCAATATACTTCTCTTAAGTTACAAAATACTCCTAGTAGTAAGCTAATAAGCTTTCTCAACCCTTCAAACACCACTCAGCCTAACTACCATTTCTGTTTTGGAAAATAACTTTATATTCACTTTATATTAATCATAGCTAAACTTGAGTTGATCTGTTCGACAGCCTACATTTACAGAGCACCACATGTTGTAAAGATCAAGTTCGTTGCATATTCCTTTCAGTCTGTTGATAGTGGTAACATTAAACCACGAATTGTGAGAAGTGTGTTGCACCAGCTGTATTCTTTAATATTAAGAAATATTCACACTATGATTAAATTCAGCCACATCTGTTCCTGTTTATACTACACACAACACATTACATTATTAAAACAATATGCAAACTGAATGCCTCTCGTAAGCTTAATGAATTTTCAGTTAATAAATGGTTGTTGGCCTTCATTGTTGATATACTGTAAATTCTTAAATCATAATAGTATGTACAATGTCGGAATAGATAGACAATGGTATGCAAAAAACATCAATTCAGCCTTAGAATTGTCAGGATTCCCAAAAACATCAAACTATTTTTTAATTATAAAACTGTAAACTATGGCAACCTATCAAATTGGTGCCAATACCAAACCACCAGCCCACGTCCTCAGTTTGCGCACATATATGATGTGCGCCAAGTCAGATGAGATTGTTGTGTATGCAGTGGCACTGTTTCCAAAAAGTCAGTGTACATGGTGTAACGTCTTCTCTCAGCACTGGAACAATACTTAACAAAAATAACAGAACCGTGTTCATTGACTGAAATTTGTGAATTTCATTGCTGTAAATGATGATTTTTGAGTGCTACTGGTTTCGAATTTAACATGTGAATCTGCCTGCAATCATGTCATTGTATTTGCAGTAAGGTTTGCGATCAAGTCGCTGTGCCTGCAATTACACCATGTTGGACGCATCGGGTACAAGGCTGTAGGCCGCTGTACTGTAACGTTTTAGCCGATGCACTTGTCAAAATCAACGTGCATAAGTCCCGGTTGAAATTGGCAATTTACATGCAAGGAGGTATTTTTTACTTGTTATTGGTTATAACCAAATTTGCCGAGTTTGATTGGTTTTGTACAACAACACAGCTGAGAGATCATGTCACGTCACGCGTCAGTCATTGCACAGAGGCCTACTAGCTATGTCTCATTTGCATATGTAAAGACACTCTTCTGTAATCAACGTTCCTGTCAATCTTCTTTACGTATGCAAATCCTTGTACATAAACATTCAGGAATGAAACCATATAAAACACACATCGCGTTAGAGTTCATGTCATTTTTTTCATTTCAAATTTATTAGTGGAAAAAATAAACGATTTTCAAAAATGATGGAACATATCATGAAGCTTCATAATGAGCAAAAAAAGGCCAAAATTCACCAACGAACCTGCATCTCATCCAGGTCATATTAACAACAAATACGAAAACAAGACTGCGAAAAACCAACCAAGGATAATAAGTCTAGGATTTTAATTTCTGTAAGACGTCAGCAATGGAATTCCATTGAAACATGTACTGTCAAACAATTCAAACAACTTACCAAAACAAAGCGAATAGCAACACCATGTAGAATCACCTATCGGTTGCCTCCCCCAACCAGTAAACTTCAAACAAATGTGGAGCACTAAAAGAAAACTTTGCTGACCTCGACTATCTAACACCGTTTTTAATAACAAACTTCTTATGAAAGCCGGTAAAGAATCGAGATCCACTTGTGATTTTATAATTTGTCTGGAGAAGATATACCCTTCACCTCTTCTGTGATTGCCCTACACTTAAACCACTGTGGAACTACATTTGTACGTCTTCAATTTAATACACATATACAAAATAGCGAACGCTGAACGTACAAATACATTTAATCGTGCTAAGCACCTAATCTACACATTCCTGGACAAGATGGACAGATGCACGCACACCATCTTTAATTAAATCCTTTCGCTAGCACTGTTTCTATAGCAGGCGACAAATCTACCAAAACCAATACAAGACTGGACCTCATTAATTACTACAAACACCAGGTTAAAAAGGAAAATAAGTTTTGAACACTGACGACATCAACACAACGAAGATTTCTTTATGTTTAATATGATCTTTGGGCAAAATAATGTCCTTACTAAATTGACAGAAGACGAACTGATTTACGAAGTGACCTTGGATGACACACAAACAAACTGCACCCAAACGCACTAGCGGATTAGTTTACTTAAATATAAAGCATAGTATAATGTAAGACCCGCCGGGTCATTCACTAGACCATGACGTATTTCTATGAGAGTATAAGATCTGCTGGACAATAAGAAGTCTCACTCGTGTTTAACTCGAATACATGTGCAATCATGAGTCATCCCACTGAGCAATTGCAACCCCGGGGGTACTCCCACCTATCGGGTATACCTATATGTGCCGCCCTTTGGGATAGGGTTTTTCACCCTCTGTCTAAAATGGAGACTGTCTTTTTAGAGCTAATGAGTCTAAAATGGGGTCCACTTTTCACAATTTTTTATTTTGTTTGGTCTAAAATGGGTCCTGGACTTTAATGAATTCTCGGCTAGTTCGGAATTTCCGGGAATTTCCCCGGGAATCGGTGACTATGAGATAGCATGCGCACCCCCTGAAATTATTGTTCTTATATATCGCCCCACAATGCATTGTTACGTTAACTACGCATGTGCAGCACTCCATTCATAATTCAACATTTGTCTAAGAAATTGAAAGGAATAAAATGAGGTATTGGTTTTGGGTCTAAAATGGGGTCTGGGGTTGACAGCATCGGCCACACACCCCTACCAGACCTGGCCAGTAGTACACCCCCCGTTGCAACCAATTAACTGGAATTAACTTGTGTACTGCTGAGGGTAGCGCGATAATACGTATGTCAGTGTGTGAGGTGATGACTTTCCTTTTGAGGACATTTCACTATCTACCCGACACAATGACTATGCAATATAACACAATGACAAACATGAAACGAACTTGGCCTTTACAATATGTGGTGCTTTGTAAATGTAGGATGTCGAACAGATCAACTCAAGTTTAATTGTGATTGATATAAAGTAAATATAAAGTAATTTCCAAAGCAGGCATTGAAGTTAGGCTGAGTTGTATTTTAATGGTTGAGAAAGCTTATATGAAAAAAGGTCCAAATCCACCATTTATCTTAATACTCTCCTAATACATCCAGACATAGTCAACTATGTGTCACCCTGAAATTCAAGTTTAATTTGGACGTACTTGTCCTATGAATGTCTGATGGTACTGCCCTTCAAATATAAACGGTACTTTAACAAACGTCATTATCATAGAATTTGAGTGACAATTATCGTAAAATCCTACCTCCATTATCTGCGTATTCGTAAATGTAGATCGATCATATACCCATCCATTATCACAGTCGATAGTACGTTTCCCATACGAACAATCGCCAAAAGAACCGTTGAAAATGGTCGTTTCAGAAACATTCACGTCATACCTTGCACATGAGTCCCATTCTTGTACATCATCGTCTGTGCCGTATGGAATGGTGCATGTCTTCAAGGTTGAATTTTTCTCAAAGACTTGGTTGTCATACACTCTACAATAATGAGCTGTAGAGACGCTGTAAAACGTGTTACAGAAACTAAACCAGGAAAATGGGATAAGTGCGAGGAACATGAAAAACACTTGAATCTTCTGGAATTTGCCAAAGCCTCCAATTGAGTGTAATATGTTGTCAAATTCCATTTCTCATGATAATGCGCACACAGAAAAGGTAGTCGGTCGATACACAGCACTGGTACAGGCCACGTAGGTCAGTGTGTGGGGTTATGACTTTCGTTTTAGAGGACGTTTCACTATCTACCCGACATAATGACTATGCATTATAATAACACAATGACAAACCTGACATGAACTTTGACTTTACAATATGTGGTGCTTTGTAAATGTTGGCTGTCGAACAGACCAACTCGAGTTTAGTTGTGATTACTATAAAGTGAATATAAAGTGATTTCCAAAACAGGCATTGAAGTTCGGTTGAATGGTGATTTAATGGTTGAGAAAGTTTATATGAAAGAAGGTCCAAACCCACCCACCTTAATACTCTCCTAGTAAATCCAGACATAGCCAACTATGTGTCATCCTGAAATTTAAGTTTAATTTGGACGTACTTGTCCCATGAATATCTGCTGGTGCTGCCCTTCAAACATAAACGGTACTTTAATAAACGTCATTATCATAGAATTTGAGTGATAATTATCTGCGTACAGGCTAGGTACAGGCCAGGCATCAACTGATTCTTTTTTATTCACATTCAGATCAAAAGATATGAATCCGTCATTATATTTGGTGCAGCTTTTCGATTATTGCCAGGTTATTTATCCCAGCGACTCCCCATTAGTTAGCTGTTTTCAAAGTCTCCATGCAACCAGTGTCTTCTGGTCTTGGAATCAGATTTGTCACATTAATTTCATTCAGGAAAAACACGTTTTGCCAACTGCAGGCACTTTTAGAATGTTGCACATGACACACACACATGTGGGAAAGTAGTCACATTTCGTGCAGTTTCAGTATTTATTGATAACACAGACCGTTTTGCACAACTAAACTATACCATTGCAATATGTTTGGGGCAAGAATGTATGAAAATGGCTTGGCTAAATCAAGTGACAGTTGCTCGTTCAAGAACAAAATGGGATATTAGTCCAAGTGCAACCTGGCTGTTGAACATTATCTTGGTGTACTTTTTTTGGAGCAGACTTATTTTCATGTTCACATTCAAGCTATCACAGAATGACTGAATGATGACTGCCTGTCTGTCTGATGATTGCAGTGAAAACTGCTGAACAGCATAAATGTTTTGATATACTAATAGCTATTCACTGACTGTCTCAATTCCGCTCAAGAATTTATTCTCCAACTCGAGACTGTTGTTATAATCATATGTCTACTTTTCTCCGACTTGAGTTTTTTTGTTGATGCTGTTTTTGACGTGCAGTGAATGTTAATTTCAATATGATCCCAGTGCCAACTTCACGTACATGATTCACTCTATCACTCGTGTAGAGAAGGCTGGAAGGGGTGCAGAGCATGACTGGTAAAGAACAACTGTGATAGCTCATTGCGCTGTGAGCCCCCATTGTCTACACTTCGATCGCGTGGAACGTTTACAATGGTTGTTACTCAGTGCTCAGCCGAGGTAGCTTTATTGAGAACTCTGACTCAGTTCAGTACCTTTCTACCAGTCGGGTTAGCCTGTCCTCGTTTGCAGCTCGTCTGTTACTGTTTAAATTTCGTCAACCCATCCTCCCTCCCATTTTCACAAATGTTTAGGAGGGTTATTTCCTTTCAACCTTTTGATATAGTTTACACATATATGTACTATTCCAGGTATGTCATTATCAACATAGTAGTGGCCCTTTTGGCAGCTCACCACTAATAAAAAAGGTGTTCCTGCCTCAGACTGCCAACCCCTGGGTTAGTGGGATTTTTCGGTTTCCTTCTAACAATATATACAATTAAAACATCATAACATTAATCATAAATGGTAATATGAATCTTGAAATGAAATAATTGGGAGAAAACGCATTATAGTGCAAGGCAATGGCTTGATTTTCGCCCATTTCTTTAGATAAATAGATAAATAGGATATATCACTTTCCAGTTCCGTTGTGCCAGCAATCGTGAGGCACCAGTCACTGTCAAAATGACAATACACCACCAGAACCTCTTTGAAAACCACTGTACCTTTATGTAAAATTTAGCTTCCTGTTTTAAAGACAGCATTTACAGTTTAGGACAAATTTACATCATTGATGGCACTACTATTTAACAATCTCTGTATGTATCATAATTTCATTTGTAAATTTCCACTTACTTGTAGTTATATCATGTCTTCAACAATTACGCAACTAAATTTGTAGTTTGGGCCGATGGCCTTGAATGTACAAAAGACTACACCAAATGTCTTTTGGTCAAAAACTTGATTAATTGACAAATAAGAGTTGAATCTAACTACCAAAGTATCTGCAAACGTACTGGCATTGCTTATTACCTGCATTAGCCTGGTATCGTGCAGGTTAGATAAAAACAACATTGTCTAGATATCCACCATCCTTGGATTTACATTCGAATTGCTTATATTTAAAAGCATATCTCAAAACTTTTTATAGTTTGCTATCGAAAATAACATGGTCCCAATACTTCATGCTACTGTTTCCGGCAAACAAACATGGAATATGCCAAATTGTCCCTGAATGACGTTAGTAGGCACATTGTATGACATCCATAAGGATATTGTACAGACAAAGTATTGTTTCATTCTAGCAATATATACAATTAGAACATCATGACGTTAATCATATAGGGTAATATCATGGAATGAAATAATTTGAAGAAAACGCATTATAGTGCAAGGCAATAGCTAGCTTTTCGCCCATTTCTTTATGTAGGAAAAATCACTTTCCAGCAATTCGGCGTTTGCAGTTTAGGACAAATTAACATCATTGATGACATTACTATTTAACAGTCTCTGTATATTCATAATTCTAAAAACGTAGAAACACCGACAACAAATAGTGAACATTATTGATATGTGGAACCATATTTGATGAGTTAAGCAAATGTGTACTTTGTCCTGAATTCTGCACTATTACACTTGCAAGTTAATTTAATTCAGAATTAGCAAAAGTGATAACCAGTACAACAATTTTACATTGCTGCTGCAATACATACTCTTATAAAATAATCTTCAGTGATTTATACAAGCTAACACAGAATTACTCAAAGAAAGTACCATGATCAGTATCCTAATTGAAGTGGTCTTGGCAATATTCATATTTCTCAGGAAGTGGATGAAGATATCATTTATTACTTTATGAGTGATTACTGTGAGTCATTTAGTAGTGATCTCCTTTCGTTACTTTTCTCGTTCAATCGACACCTATAAGAGAAAACAGCAATACATTATGTGAAGTAATTCTAATCAACTCGGCTATAATATCTTGGCATGACAATGCTATAGTAAATTATAAGTCGCTACAACTTTACAAATCGACAAAACATTCCAAAAATCAAGCCAAACAGTCAAACAAGATTTACAATTCCACGAAACGTGCAAAAAAGTTTCGGTATATATATATCAATGAAGTAATCATGGAAAAGTGTTATGAAGTAAATTTAAATTTCTTTATCAGCAATGTGTGTGTGTGTTTACTCATGTGTGTAAAATTATTATTGGAAAGCCAAAGACGATATTACATGTCAAAAATAACTTAATTGAATGCTATATTAATTGGAGATTAAACAACAATGGTGGCTACGGACATTGACTTGTTTAATATAAAGGAAACGACACAACAACTTACAATTTTGATGGCTGTACATTTTCCAATGTTTCTGGAAGGTTGATATTTGAGGTTTCCGATAGTAACAATATAAATATACCAGACAAGATACTCAAAACGCCCATAATGATGTATGTTGAATAATAGTATATATCAATGAGGTATACAACGTATGGAACCACTATTAGTCCAAAATAATATCCTCCAAATGTAATACCCATTCCAACGCTTCTATAAGAGATATGAAAACGTACAGTGTTTCAACATATAAACTGATACAAATCACGCACAAAAGATATCCATTCGAGGAATTAGATATTTGCCTACCTCAGAGTAGTCGGGTATATCTCTATACATACTGCAGATATGACAGAAAATGCAATCGTTACACACATCTTTGCAAGAGTAATGATCACAATTCTCAAAACTCCGTTATCTGACAATTTAAAAAAAAATGTAAATACAAAGAAGGTTAACGCATAGCAGAATAGCCGATAGCTAATAATTTCTTATCAACTGATGAATACATATCTTGAAGTCAGCCAAAAAAGTCATATATATAGATACAGATATAGATATAGAAATATATATATATATTTTATCAAGATTTCAACACCAGACATTCATTTAGTTATCTATCAATCAATATAATGATACGTCTATAACTGAATCGTCACACAAAACATGCTAATTTATGTATGATAAAGCAAACCATACATCCTACACGAAACACACAAGTGAGCATTTCTCTTCTTAAAATTCCGTATCTTGACAAATCCGTATACCTATGAATGCAGATGAGATCCAGAAAGCACCAGTCAAGGTCATTGATGTGCATAACAACCATCGTCTGGGCATATAGTTGAATAACCACAACGCGAGCAGATTAGCAGGTATTTCCACTAAACATGACGACATATATAGCGCGTATACTTTGCCGGAGAAGTAATTTGAGTTAAAAGACATGCCTCCATACATGATACCAACTGAAAACCTGGAAAGAGAATAATCTAATATTGAGTTTTCTTCTGGGTATGGGCTATACTACATTAGTCTAAGAATGGTCAACGGAGTAATATCAATGAGACTTGGGCCATTAATTTGGATGTTTAATTAATAAGACTGCTTTTACAATTTCATCTTATAAAAAACTATGTGAACCAACATGGACAGAGCCCGATTATTGCAAAACATGAGTAAAGGTTCTTTACTGCATATAAGAATTTAATTTGTCAACAAACTAGGCAAACAGAGGTTATCACTATGTAAATCCAGGCTATGCATACGTCTGTCGCTTCCCTACATATTGAAACTTAATTAAATAGTTAGATTACTTGCGCTTACTTTTGATTTTAAATGGTGACCTAAATCTACCCAGTTATTTTACAAGTCACTTGCTTTAAAATATGTTTTATGTTATTTTTTGAGGGGTTGGGTTGCTTCATACTGTTTTCTGAAGTAGAAAAACATATCAAAGTTGTTTTATTAATCCAAATACCTAAATAAAAACATAAAACATCCTTCTACATTTGATTTCTTTAAAGGGGATGGGGTAATTAGTTCGAATTTTATATCTAAAAAAAAAAAAAATTTGATCATGGCTTACTACTTGAAAAATCAGTGTCACACAACAGATGCCAAGTCCTTATTTACAGTTCAACGAATTGCAAAATCATAATAAATGACGTGCAAAATGTTTGTTATTACATGTACAACAAACATTTTTACACATTTGTTGGCTTTTTTGCAATGTATTAAATGACAAACATAGACTTAGACAATGTTGTTTAACATTTATACCATGATAAAATAGTTTTATCAATTAAAAATCCAAAATAAATACCCCAATTCTCATCCATGTGACCACTTTAAAGCCTGGTTAAAGTTAAAAAAACAAAAACATTACATAAACCTGTACATATTGATTACAACTCCCTCAGTCAACTTGTTTGAAAGCTTTCTATTAAATTGAAAAAGGAAACAATTACGTAATTATTTGTTTGTTTTATGAAAGTAATACTAAATTACTTCGATAGCAAAACATAATTTTGTATAGTGAAAAATCTTTGCAAATCAGTGCCTGATAGAAATATTCTTGGAAGGGACATACTAATAAACTGTATACGTTATGTACACAATTTCATTTCAGTTCCTCATAACAGTAGTTAACAATTTGACTATTATGCATAAATATCCTACTTTGTCGGGCCAATTACCGGGCCCTATTTACGTTCTTTAACCTTGAAAGATTAAAAAAACACATTGCTATATGAAATGCAATATACCCATCTCTTGTTTTTACAAGACAGGGGTCATAAATCGATGGATACGCATGTCGAGTCAATATTTTACTGCGATATAACAATATCTTTGCTTACGTATAAAAACACATATTGAAGGTATTTATTCGCAATTCAGGTGATCGAAACAGATCCAATGCAGTCATTCCCTTGGCTTCCCCTATCTGAAATGTTAAACCAAAAGGATAAGCAACAAAATAAATTACATTTGTATTCTATTAATATCGTGTTTAAGAATAAGTTTAAAATCATACGATTCATTTCTCAAAGCTATAACCTATAGCTGTGGTGACTAATTATATGATACGTGAAACATCGACTTGGCGATTATACATTTACGTTTCGTATAAATAGTAAAGTTTGAAAGGAACTCTTGTTCTCTCATATCTCTCTTTCGAAAGAATAGGCGGTCTATATATGTCTAATAACCACACACACACACACACACACACATACATACATACATACATACATACATACATACATACATACATACATACATACATACATACATACATACACACACCTTTTCTGTGTTAGCATTTTCAACTTCTCCTTTGGTAGTATTTTCACATTCTTTACCAGCTTCACTTGTATGTGGCATGTCAAGTTCATATTCATAAGTTTTGTTATTCCAGCGAGCTATTTCCTGGATTATTTTACCAGCTTCTTCTGTTCTTTCTTTTTGAATTAGCCACCGTGCAGACTCCTTGATAAGCCTTTATTCGTGTGAAATAAGATGAATCTTACTAATCTACTAAAGTGTCAATATGGATTATAACTGGGTTGGTTATTTTAAAATTTCAATTTACAAACAACTTTACTATTTTTGTACTTGAAAAACAAGAACGTAAAATAACATATATACCAAGTCCTCTTTTGCAACCCAATAAATTGCAAAAAGCTGTAAAATGTGTACCAAATATTTACTATTGTACATACAATAACAAACATATCATATACATATTTATTTAATGTTTTGCAATTTATTGAGTTACAAACAAGGACTTGGCACAAATGCATATGTTATTTCACATTCTTTTTTCAAGTAGAAAAACATAGGAAAGTTGTTTTATTAATTAAATATCCAAAACAGATACTCAATTCGCATCCATATTATGGCCACTGTGAATACATGACAATATTTTCCATACAGATGTTAACGGGTCCCTAACATGACTTGACCAAATTCCAGTTGCCAATCCTGTATATAAATATTCATACTTAACTTAGTGATGCCATATTGATAAAAGGATATTACTAGAGTTTGTTATTCATTGAGAAAATTTGACAGACAGGCAGACAGACAGACAGACAGACAGACAGACAGACAGACAGACAGACAGACAGACCTATAATATTACCTCCTAATTCGATGGATAAAACCTGAAATCCCAACTCACTGAGTGTGTTATTTCCTCTATTGTTTAAACTTTTACTATTCTAGAAACTTACCAGTGGTACGGGATGAAGACGAGGCATATTAGTGCAATCGCTAATTGAACCTTTCTCCAGTCGCCATGCCAACCAATTGACATCACTCCCAGTGTTGTACTACCAACATCCCATCCAAACTTACAGACGATTGTCACAAAAGATGTGTATTTTGAAGACACTATTTCCACCGCTTGAGCATCACAGAAAGAGAGGGCGGACAGACAGACAGACAGACAGACAGACAGACAGACAGACAGACAGAGACACAGAAAGAGACATAAGGAGACAGGTAGAGAGACAGAACTTTTCAATATTAATTCAACTATTACTACAGAACTTATGATTCACGTGATTATAAAGTACGACAATCTACAGTATGATACGTGCAACAACTGCATTGAAATAGAACATTTGCACAATACAGTTGCAATCTTTAAAGTCGGTTGTATATGTGGAAATTCTACATTATGTTGGTAACTAAATATGTACTACCAGTGTCATAAATTCATTTTTAAAAAGTACAATTTAACAACCTTCTGAGTGGTATTTACCTAGAATATTAGACACACAGTAATATCCACCAGTCAGGAATGACATCAAAAACTGGATGGCAATATAACTGGAAAAGGTGGGTAAGAATACCATCACAAGGTTCAAAACTGTCCCAGACACCAGGTTCATGTACATCGTGGGTTTCCTACCATATCTGGAAAATGATATGACAAAAAGGAATGGTGTAAGCATTACCTACTTCGAAAAATGTGGACAGGTACACAAAACTTTTGAGTTTTTTCCACAGACATTATTTGTTATTTGTGGAACTTACCCTACTAGCATATTTAGATTTCCTATTCTATGAACTAAGACATCGTTGATTTTATACTTTACGGGCTTAAGATGTAAAGTAAAAAAAGGGTACATTCAGTTTGTTTCAATACCTAGAATTCTCAGTACCTGCAATAGCATTTGATTCATGCTGGACTGTCAAACTAGCGGGTTTTCACCTAAGCACTTATACTATCAACTATGATCCCCTCGTTAATGAGATATTCATATGCAAATACGGACGTTAACCTGAAAGGAACACGACCTAAACAACAATACAGACTCATTAGTCTTTTGACAATATTTAACGTCATTGAAACCATCTGTAATTCTATATGCAAATCTTTAGATTCCACCAATCAAAAATTGTAGCATTGCTCAGACACTGCAACAGTAGCTGGCGGTTTTAGAAGCAGGAGTTCTCTCAACTTGAGAACATTGTAGCGTCATTGGCTAACGTTGATAGACTCTGGCATGCAAATTATAATGAGATGTCCATTGAAATATTGAAGTATCAGGTTAAACCATCCTTAACGGACAACAAACTTTGCACTCTAGCTAGACAAAGAGTAGAACTGTGTTGATTGGCCCTTAAGGGCATTTAGAGACTTCTCTCTTAGATCCAATATTTTACTAACTTAATAATTAGAAAGTACGAACCATGAAAAATAAAAGGTCGAAATGTTCACGGAAACAAACCGTTAATCCTCATTCGACATGCGTTCGTAGGTCGCCCAGCCTGGTTGCTTTCAAAGTGGAAGTGAAGAACGGTAATGGTGCTACTTATGTTCTGCTTTAATACCATGAATTTGACAAGACATTGTTTTGTGGCAACCATTATTTGGGTACATGGAAGTTAAATTTAGCCTCTAATTTTTCCCCCACTTTCAGTTTGAACCGCCTGCATGGGAGTTGGAATTCCGAGCAAATTGGGGTATAGCCTAACGTAAGAGTTACGGATGGACAACATTAGGGGGCGCCCCGAGGCAGTATGGCCTGCGCAGTTTCCCCGACATCACTTCGATCGTTAAAGGAGATACGTTTGCAACGTCGGACGATTTGGTATATAGAAATCCGAAAGAATTTATTGCGGGAGAAGTTCACAAGCACGTACCTTACTGGAACGAGTTGACTGAATGTATTCATGATGGATCTGGTATTGTAGACTGGATAAACAATAAAATTATGATTTCAAAGTATTTTGTCCCCTTTGAAGGAGAGTTCAAGGGTATCAAATATGCTCATGAAAAGCCTTCCCCAAGAGCTTTCCAGAACAACCCCACGTGCCAACAACATGGCTCATTTATTGCTGAGACTATTGCTGATAGAATAAAATCGGGGGCTGTGTCGGTATGGGGTATAGTAGGACGTGATCCACCCCCTTACATAGTAATGCCCATTACAGTGGAACCAACGAAACCGAGAATGTGTATTGACATATTTGAATCTTTGGACACGTAGCATACCGTTTCAGTTAGACAAATTAGTGGAGGTCACTAGGTAAGGATGACTACCATTTCAAGTGTGATGACAAAAGTGGATATGACCACGTTTTGTTGGATCAAGAGGAACGTGCATATGTAGGATTTCAATGGGCAGGGGTGTGGTTTGTAAACAACACACTTCCATTTGGTTGGAAGTTGTCGGCATATGTATATCATACCATGAAGCACTGTGTAACGAATTACGCTAGATCCATAGGGGTACCTTGTATACAGTATATTGATGACAGGCATGGAGGGGCTTTACAGACAACCGAGGATAATAAAGCTATAAAATGGGATAGCCGACAGAGGGCGCAAGTGGCAGCATACCTGGTATGTAGAATAGCAATTGAGGCAGGTTATTGTTTATATATCTTGAGAAAAGTGTGTTGTACCCAGTACAATCATTGGTTATGCTAGGGTTGTTAGTGGATTCAAAAACAGTCCTTCGCTATACCAGAAAATAAGAAAATAAGATTTCTAGATTTGATAGAAAGTACATTATCAGAGAGGATGGTGGTTTTGCTGGTACTGCAGAAAATTATGGGCAAATGTATCTCTTTAATTTTGGCAATACCATGCGCGAGATTATATATTAGACAGATGGCAAATGCGTGTGGAAAAGCCAAAAATAACGCCAGATAGTTGATCCCGATTAGAGGGCAACTCCGACAAGAAATAGAGCAATGGAAAGCTATCATAGAACAAGCAGGAAAATTCAAGTGGCCAACAGAGAGCCACTTAAATTTGAAGATGTACACTGACTCCAGTAATCATAGATGGGGAGCAGTGGCGCACATTGATGGTGAAAAAGTTGTTATCGTGGCGACTTGGGAGGAAGGTGTGAAAGATGTACCAATAGTTAGAAAGGAGGCAGAAGCAGTATATAGGGCACTTATTGCCATTAAAGACCACATCGATAATAAGCGTGTCGATGTGTTTGTAGATGCATTGCCTGTAGTACAAGCATGGCGAAACGGGTTCCCTGGGGCAAGAGCTTACGGCCTTAACGAAATTCTGAAGAAAGTGTTCAATTTCGTTTTCGAGCATAATGTACGGCTTACAATGACTCATGTGGCTTCAGCTGACAATGAAGCCGACTCGCCATCACAGGATACTTCACTGTCAAATGCGATGCTGTCCGACAGTGCTTGGCATTGGGTGGAAAGTAAGTATGGTCCACATCAGGTGGATGCAATGGCAGATTGTTCAAATAAAAAGCTGCCCCGATACATAGCTCAGTTTTATCAGAATAAATGTGAAGGCGAACATCTTTCAACATGACTTTAGTAGGGCTGATAAAATATATGTGTATCCGCCATTCAGTTTAGTACGTACCCTCGGTCTTGAAGCATGTCATTGATCAAAGCTTCAATGCAACAGTGATTGTGCCGAGAGACCGTTTTCTGACATCGTATTGGCCACTAGTCAGTCGGAGAGCTGTGAACATAGTGAAGATAGCTAGTAAAGGGGAAGTCTGAATCATTCAAGCCTCTTCTAGTAAAGGCTACATAGACCACCCCTTACCGAGTGACTTATATGTCGTCACCTTTGACGGGATATCATAGAAATAGCGCCACCTAGAGTTTGTTATAGACGGAGTGCAAATAAAGTGAGGAAGCAGTAGCTATGTAAAGAAGGAAGAGAGAGGGCAACATACTACATAGTTGTATTTGGGATGATAATGTGTACAGTAATAATTAAAATTCGTTAATAAATAAAGTGGATAATATCGTAATTGTATTTGTTGGCAGTGGTTTTATGAATGTTGAGAGGTTAAATTGATTTTTTAGGCAGATTTGTTGGATTTGACGACCAAGCCAAATCATGTAAACTGCGCATCAAAGATGTTGACCTCAAGGGTGGAAGCCGACAGTCAAATCAATGTTGAAAGCATCGATCACAGAATACATGAGTTACTCGGGGAAAAATCAGATTATGAGAAACAAAAAGATAAACCCATTCAGCAATTCGAGGATTTTCTAGGAAAATTGCCGACACCTAAAGCAGTAGATGCGGCAGCTCCGGAAGATGTAGTAAGGTTTTTGGTTTTCAAAGATAACGATGCCAAGACGCAGGTACACCATCATAATTGTGTATATCTCGGACGGTCCGGCCAGATGTCATGTGATTGTCCAAAACGACTGAGAGTTGGTACAGCCAAACATATGGTATCAAAATTATCAGCTTATTTTCAAGCAATATGTTTAGGAACTCAGTTGTGTGTAGCAAACCCAGCCTGTTCGATCATGGTCCAGCGATACATCAAAAAGATATCTGAAGAGCAAGCTAAAGCACATGTCACGGTTAAGCAGGCAAATCCGTTGTTCTTGCATAAAATGATAGTTGTATTTGACCACATTCTGGCGATAATGGCGTCAACCTCATCACCAACACAGGCATATGTATACGCGAGAGATTTAACTTTCTTAAAAATGCTATTCTTCTCAGGCGATCGGACAGGGGATCTCGGGCAGGTAAAGTCACAAGAAATCCTCCGTTTTCCTGATAATTCAGGGTTGATTTTTAATCACACATTTGGCGAGACCTTAAGAGGTGCAGACACAAATATGTTTGCCATTAAGAGGTGTCGAGACATACGCCTATGCCCAGTCAATACTTTGACCAGTATATCTAGTTAGCTAGCTAGGTAGGTGTATATTTAAGCACAGGATATCTATTTCGACCAACAACACCAACGGGAAATGTCTTGAAGTCTATAAATGCACAATATAAACGTTTTCTATTTGACAATGATTTTGCAATAAAATTGTTCAAAGCAAATATTGCATCCACAGTACTCAAGCCAGGCATAAAGCCAAACTGGGCATCGGTAATAACATCTTGGTTCGATGACAATGTAAGCAAACGTTGATTGATTACAGTTGTGAAAAGTTTACCTAAATGACTTACTAAACTAATACCACGATAATTGCTGGGTTCTTTGGCATCACCCTTTTTAAACATTGGCACAATTACTGCCGATGACCAACTTTCTGGAAAAAACTTTATCTAACACACAGTTAAAGATCTTAACTAAAATTGGAACAATAAAATCTTTACATTCAATGAAAAATTCATTCATAACACAGTCTGGCCCATGGTTCTTCCCACGTTTTAACTTGCCAATAGCATTCTCTAACTCGTCCTGTGTAATATTGACCTCTAGTTCATCAAATGCAATGTTGTGTTCATCGATAGCATATTCTTCCGCAGTCTCAATGTCAACTATAGACGACTGTAGTTGTTTGAAGTACTCTGAGAGCGTCCCCAAATTAACACCTATACTACCCTTCTTCGAACGATAGAATCTTTTAAAAAATTCTGTAGGATTATGTTTTTTCAAATGAGC
This sequence comes from Glandiceps talaboti, assembly GCF_964340395.1. Taxonomy (NCBI): domain Eukaryota; kingdom Metazoa; phylum Hemichordata; class Enteropneusta; family Spengelidae; genus Glandiceps; species Glandiceps talaboti. Next base: position 7,944,278 of record NC_135561.1, read on the forward strand.
TAGCATATCTCCTTCAGTACGCAAATAATATCGCTTACGCTTAGCTTCTATAAATTTATATTTTCGTTTCTTTTCGTTCAAAAACGTGTGGTGCTCAGTAGTCTTACTCCTGTTGAATTGGTTGAGTGCACGTTTGTACTCTCTGTAATATCGCTTTAGCTCATCATTAAACCAATGTTTGTCAGGTACATTACGAGAAGATATATTTACATCAAAGGTATAAACATTGCTATCTGGTGTTCGAGATCGGGTAGCATAGGATTTACAGAAAGGAGTGAATATCCTACTCAGCACACTAGTGAAATTATCAACGTTACTATTCATGGTAGCTTGTGAAACAATCCCAGCTTCATTGAAAGAAGTGTGAATTTTATCGAGATTCACTCGTACTGCCTCACGACAATGTGGTGCAAGATTAGCGTTCCAATGGTACACTTCACGAACTTTCCCTGTACTGAGTTCGTTGTTCTCTACTTGTGGACACAAATAGCTGACTGCCAATTCCACATGTAGGGGCGCATGGTCAGAATATTCATTAAAGTTACACACAATAAATTTACTAACAATAGGGAAAAATGCTGGTGGGGTCAACCCATAGTACACTCATTCAACATGCCCCATTGAATATAAAGTCATTACTAGTCTAGTGCCACCTGTATGTCTACCATTCAAAATCCGCAAACCAGTAGACTTGCAGTGTGGATTAATCAGTTCTTAGCAATTAGAAAAAATTGATAAAACATGATGGTATATTTACAATCAACAACAAAAATAACTATGAATGGATGTATTCCACATAACATGTACACTTACATATCAGATAGCTGGCCGTAAAGAAGTGCTCCACACATAACACCAATACTAGATGTGGTTTTTGAAAGTTGTTTCAACCAATCATTTTCACATACCAGATCAAACTATTAGGTGCACAGAAGAGAACAATGGAAGTGTAAACCAAATCAGTAATTACTGAAAATATGTACTATGCAAAATATTAATACGTCAATAGAGTGGCTGTTACGATATATTTACTATTTCAATTTTGCACGTAAGCGCCACTAGAAATGGCTGGTGTCCATAATGCTGAAAACAATGATATAATCAAATCTAAATTGCCAACACATTGGAAAATATCAAATGAATATATCTCGTTGTTTATGTAGTTGTGTGTGTTTACAACAGACGAAACTGTGCTCTTTGACTACCAAGTTTTTTTCTGAGACTGGTGGAAGAGAATGCTTTCCAACATGCACAAAGCCTCGTAGGTGCTGCCCCAAGGAAATACAAGTCACGTAAATATCAAGGTTTTTTTGAAAGGGTGTAGAAAATACAGTTTAATCCTACCTCCATTATCTGTGTATTCGTAAATGTAGATCTATCATATACCCATCCATTATCACAGTCAATAGTACGTTTCCCATACGAACAATCGTCAACAGAACCGTTGAAAATGGTTATTTCAGGAACATTCACATCATACCTTGCACATGAGTCCCATTCTTGCACGTCATCGTCTGTGCCGTATGGAATGGTGCATATCTTCAATGTCGAATTCTTCTCAAAGATTTGGTTGTCATACACTCTACAATAGTGAGCTGTAGAGACGCTGTAAAACGTGTTACAGAAACTAAACCAGGAGAGTGGGATTAGTGAGAAGAAAATGAAAAACATTTGAGTCTTCTGGAATTTGCCAAACTCTCCAATCGAGTGTAAAATATTTTCATATTCCATTTGTCCGGATAGAGATATGAAGATGAAGTAAAAAATAATATGGTATACTCAATTGTATACATGGGACACTTTGCAAAACTTGTTATTACAGTTATGTCGAACCTTTATTTGGTCAAATCCTAAATTTAGCTTAATGCATATAACCCAAATATTCATGTATTTAACATGTTTACAAAATTTTGCATTCATCCGAGACAATATTCAACAAAAATAAAACATGTCACTCTACAAATGGAGAAACAAGTCAACAGGTCATCATATTACAATATAAATGATCTCAAATACGACATGCACATACATGCTCTTAAGTCTTGCATCTATTTACGGGTCTATTTTACCACGGAGGGGATGGATTACAATTGAATACAAAATGCAAATGACTCGAATGAAAAGCTATATCAATTCGGATTTAGTCGAGATGTAGGCTTTCTTAACAAAATGTGCATCTATTTACGGGTCTATTTTACCACGGAGGGGCTGGATTACAATTGATTAAAAATGCAAATGACTAAAATGAAAAGCTATATCAATTCGGATTTAGGCGCGATGTAGGCTTTGTTAACAAAATGATATGAATCTACTAGTTTCGCATATCAGCATACTAATTAAAAAGTCTGAGTTGCTATGTATTAGATTGAAGCGAAACAATTTGTCAAGAAACTCAACAGAACTAAGTAAGTATGTATGGTTTCTTAAGGATAAAGAAATTGACTACGACATCACGTGGAAAATTATCGCGCGCGCGAGACCGTACAACAGCTCCAGTCAGAGATGTAATCTCAGCATAACTGAAAAGTACATTATAATTTGTCAACCTCATCGCAGCACTCTAAACAAACGGAATGAACTTGTTTCGTCGTGTAGGCATAGACATAAATCATTATTGCAGAACAATTAACTATGCTAATACGCTATGTTACTAGGTAGCTATTCCCTGTTAGGAACATTAGAATAATATAATTTAACGGTAAGGAAACGCAGATACTATATTCCATTCTACCCCTGATGAGTGAGGAATACACACCTCACGAAACAGTTCTGTAGGGTCAATAGCATGTTTTTTTGTTCATATTTTCAAAACATATATATATATATATATATATATATATATATATATATATATATATATATATATATATATATATATATATATATATATATATATATATATTTAGTGGTGGATTGTTTGTGCAAACCATCATGTAAACCACAAACAATCCATCACTAATAAGAGCTATCAAAATATGTCTGGAAGTTAAAGGGGACCTCTACCTGACAGAAAAGCTATGTTTACTTCAGTATAGACACATTATATATACTGAGTATATATATACAATATACATAAGGCAGACATCTTGATGTATTACAGCCTTACGTTAACGGAATACATTTATTTTTTTTGCATTCAAGTCAGATGTCAGGGTAATTTATTTTAACACCTTTAGCTCGGATTATTATTATGTAAGTGTATTAAATGCCTATCACTTGATAAGTTGATAAATAAGACAACATTGTCTAGATATCCACCATCCTTGGATTTACATATACATTCGAATTGCTTATATTTTAACACTTTTTATAGTTTGCTATTGAAATTAACATGGTCCCAATACTTAATGCGACTATTTCCAACAATTTGAAAAAAAAGGAATATGCCAAATTGTCCAGGAATGACGCTAGTAGGCACACTGTATGACATCCCTGAGGATATTGTGCAGACAAAGTATTGGTTTCCTTTTGGCAATAGATACAATAAGAACATCATAACGTTAATCACAAAATGTAATATCATGGAATGAACTGATTTGGCGAAAACGCTTTATTCTGCAAGGCAATGGCTAGATTTCTTCCCATCTCTCTTACTTGTTGGAAAAAATAACTTTTCAGTTCTGTTGTGCCAGCAATTTTGAGGCACCGGTCACTTTCAAATTGACAATAAAGTCCCGATGTATTTATGATACAACACCACAAGAACAATCTCATGTAAAATATAGCTTCCTGTTTTAAAGACAACATTTCCAGTTTAGGACAAATTTACATCATTGATCGCATCACTATTCAACAGTCTCTGTATATTAATAATTCTAAAAACATAGCAATACCGTCAACAAACAGTACATATAATTGATGTGTGGAACCATATCTGATTTTAGCAAATGTGTACTGTGTCCTTTCTGCCAAGGAAATACAAGTCACGTAAATATCAAGGTTTTCGGAAGGTTGTAGAAAACACCATTTTATCCATTATCTGTGTATTAGTAAATGTAGATTGATCATATACCCATCCATTATCACAGTCGATAATACGTTTCCCATACGAACAATCGTCAACAGAACCGTTGAAAATGGTCATTTCATACCTTGCACATGATGAGTCCCATTATTGCACGTCATTGTCTGTGCCGTATGGAATGGTGCATATCTTCAATGTCGAATTCTTCTCAAAGATTTGGTTGTCATACACTCTACAATAATGAGCTGTAGAGACGCTGTAAAACATGTTACAGCAACTAAACCACGTATATGGTATAATTGCGATTGCTATGAACATCACCTGGGTTTTCTGAAATGTTCCAAATTCTCCGATCGACTTTAAAGTATTTTCAAATTCCATTGAGCAGTATAGATGGACCCAGACGAAGCCGTTAACATGTTTATCGATATATCTCTATTAGGCCATTGCCTGCGTTATTAGACAGCTGATTATATAACAACAGAGGAGGGGCATTTAACGCGTGTCAGCTGTCATCAATGTATTCTTCAAGTATCATTAAATAGCTGACAGATGTGAAGTTGACAAGTCCTCAATTATGCTGGTATATTGATAAAATATTCATGTAAGTCACGTGGTCACAAGTACGGATATCATGGACAATACACAATAGACGAACAAATACCTCCCCAACCATACATTGCAAACACAAACTGCACCGTATGATGTGGGGTTGAGTGAAACCTAAAGATGGACGTGTTATGTGTGTGTGTGTGTGTGTATATATATATATATATATATATATATATATATATATATATATATATATATACAGGTTTTGAAAATTTGAACCAAATTATATGCTATAGACCCTACAGAACTGTTTCATGAGGTGCGTAGTCCTCACTCATCTGTACAGCATTGTATTATATCACAAGAGAATATTATTGTTGGTCCATCAACTAAATGGTATAATTTCCGAATCTACCCCTGATGAGTGAGGACTACGCACCTCATGAAACAGTTCTGTAGGGTCTATAGCATATAATTTGGTTTCAAAACCTGTATATAATTCGCTCTACTACCCGTATTGAGCACTTTTATGTGGTTTTATCTACATCCAGTCAATTATATATATATATATATATATATATATATATATATATATATATATATATATATATATATATATATATATATAGTCAAACACAAACACACGGACAGACAAACACACGGACAGACAGACAGACAGACAGACAGACAGACAGACAGACAGACAGACAGACAGACAGACAGACAGACAGACAGACAGACTGATAGATTCATCTACAGTGATATGTCCTAATTTATATCAGGTACACCATAAGGCCATATGTTTACTTACCTTTCATCATCTCAACTCAACAGAATTGTACACAGTGTTCCCACTATATTTACCAGAAACCTTTATTTCAATGTTTGCCCTGTCGAATTTTTGTATTATTGTAATATACATATAACATTCAATGACTTTATCTCACAGCCATAAAATCAGCAGATTTCTATGAAAGAAGTCTAATCATAATTCAAATATTTCTATATTTATTATGTATATGCATACGTTCTGTTTTAAGTTCGTTGTTAAATTCATCCGATAGATGTATTAAAATTACATGAATTGAATCATTTAATTGTGCAATTGGAATTCTGTCTTCATATTGTATTTTTTGATCTCTTTACGATTCGGAAATTATACCATTTAGTTGATGGACCAACAATAATATTCTCTTGTGATATAATACAATGCTGTACAGAAACACCACAAGAGTATATCATGGATTTCACAACATCATTGCAATTATGAAGTATGAAGTATGAACGGTCATTTCAGGAACCTTCACCTCATAACTTGCGCATGAGTCATTATCGATACCGTACGGGATGATGCATATCTGAGTTTATGCTGAGTTCTTCTCAAAGATTTGGTTATCATATACTCTGCAATAATGAGCTGGAGAGACGCTGTAAAACGTGTTACAGAAACTAAACCAGGAATGGATTACTGAGAAGAAAATGAAAAACACTAGAGTCTCCTGGAATTTACTTTGTTTGGTCAAATCCGTAATTTAGCTGTATATTATCCAAATGTTCATGTACTTAACATGTCTACAAAATTTTGCATTCATCCGAGACAATATTCAACAAAGGAAAACATGTCACTCTACAAATGGAGAAACAAGTCAACAGGTCATCACATTACAATATTATTATTATTATTATTATTATTATTATTAATCTTTATTTATTAATCTCGATAACTCCATAGGTTTTTAAACCTCTTTTCGTGGAGGTCGAGATACATCAAAATACAAAATAACAACACAATTAAATACACGGCAATACAGTGCACTACAAATATTCAATACCAAACAAACACTAAAAATTGACATTGGTGACAATCAAAAGAGGAATAAAATTTCAATAGACTGTTTAAAATACATTTACAGATACAATAAGTACAATTGACTTAAAATGATTCATCCACATACTTTGTAAATAAGAAATTATAGCAATCCCTCTTAAAAACATTAACTGCATCTATTTTACGCAAATGTACAGGTAGATTATTAAAATCTTTGGCTCCTCTTACTGTAAATGACTTTTTAAAAAACTCAGTTTTGGCTCTAGGTATTTCTAAAAGGTGCTGATCAACTTAGTCTTTTACAAATGATATCAAATACGACATGTACATACATGTTCTTAAGTCAACCTAACTGTACACCTATTTACGGCCATCCGACCATCTTGTTACGCAATATATACACAAACATTTAAGTGAGTGTATATATCGACCTTGGCAATCCCAATTTTATCAGTCGCCTGATGATCGCTGAGGAAGCGTGAAACTCTGAGTAACGACTTATAACATCCTTAGTCTTTTACATTATGATGTCTGTATATATATGTTGCACAAATAATATATCAATTTATACCAAATCGACTTTTGTTAATTCAGGGAACAAATAAGTACAAATTTTGCGAAATCACGAAAATATTTATAAGAACGGGTTACATATAAATAAACGCCTAACCGCTTGTAAGTAATATATAATTTAAGTAAAAATTAAAAATAATCGAGTTTTAGTAAAGTTGATTGGCCGTTTAATGTAGCATAACCACTATAGCGGAGAAATAATTATAGAATATCATGTAATTAGCGTTAATTATTATTAAGTAGTGACCGCTTTTCGTTGCTTTTCTCATCCGATCGACTCCTACGAAAAGAAAAATAACAATAAGTGAAGAATGAGTTTGGAAAATAATGTAGCTTTATTGGGTTTTTTTGAAAATAATGTTTTTTATCAGATTAGAAATATGAGAGAAAATATATACATGTGTATAAACACACAACTTTACATTTTCGGATTTCTATTCACTCCTTTTCTGTCAGGTGATTATTTTCTTTTCCAGACATTCTGACATACGTTGTAGAACTAGTCAGTTCTATCCGTCGCATGTGTGTGTATATAGTGATGTGTATACTATTGTAACTTATCAAATCAAAAGTTGATTCGAATAGAAACGTTTTTAAAAAAATACAAATACAAAATCCACAACCGAGTCTTAGATATCGACGAATTCATAAACATAATACGAAAGTTTTCCTTTGCGTTATCAAACCACAGTGATAGCTAAAATCATGTTAATATTTTGAAATTTTACTCAGTCAACAACCAGAGAAGACATATACTCAATCGAAAAGAAGTAACAATTATGCTTCAGACGATGGTCGTTTTTTAAAGTAGAAAAAATCGCAACAACTTACAATTTTGATGGCTGCACATTTTCCAATGTTTCTGGAAGGTTGATATTTGAGGTTTCAGGAAGTAACAATACACATACACCAGACAAGATACATATCACACCCATGATGATGTATGTTGAGTAATAATATATATCAATCAGGTACACTATGTATGGAACGAACACTGATCCCACATAGTAGCCCAGGAAGACGAAACCAATTCCTGCGTTCCTAAAAAAAAAAAAAATTACATTTTGCGGTGTTTCAACGAACAAGCAAACAACAACGTACATTGTAAGACATTGAGGTGAATGACTAACTGTTTGTCTACCTCATGGGAGTCGACATAGAGGTGAATGATTAACTGTTTGCCTACCTCATGGGAGTCGACGTTGAGGTGAATGATTAGCTGTTTGCCTACCTCATGGGAGTCGACGTTGAGGTGAGTGATTAACTGTTTGTCTACCTCATGGGAGTCGATGTTGAGGTGAGTGATTAACTGTTGCCTACCTCATGGGAATCGACGTTGAGGTGAGTGATTAGCTGTTTGTCTACCTCATGGGAGTCGACGTTGAGGTGAGTGATTAGTTGTTTGCCTACCTCATGGGAGTCGACGTTGAGGTGAATGATTAGTTGTTTGCCTACCTCATGGGAGTCGACATTGAGGTGAGTGATTAACTGTTTGTCTACCTCATGGGAGTCGACGTTGAGGTGAATGATTAACTGTTTGCCTACCTCATGAGAGTCGACGCTGAGGTGAGTGATTAGCTGTTTGCCTACCTCATGGGAGTTGACGTTGAGGTGAATGATTAGTTGTTTGCCTACCTCATGGGAGTCAACACTGAGGTGAGTGATTAACTGTTTGTCTACCTCATGGGAGTCGACGTTGAGGTGAATGATTAGTTGTTTGCCTACCTCATGGGAGTCGACGTTGAGGTGAATGATTAGTTGTTTGCCTACCTCATGGGAGTCGGGTAAACCTCCATAGATACAGTGGTTGCCATTAGAAATGCCATTGTTATACACATCTTGGCTACAGTAATAACAGCAATGTTCAAAACGGCATTAGCTGAAAATCAGGAAATACAAACAACCTGGCGATCAGAACTACAATCTCGAACGTTATAGAAGTGCTAAGGTACGATCACCCTGTCCTTGCATTCATGTTGGTATGGATTCACAGGGAAGTTTATGACGTCGAAACATTGTTTATGGCACCTCTTTACGCTACATTTACATGGATACCAATTTGATGATCTGGGTGTGGACGGTCAGTCAATTATTTCTTATATAAACCATCGATCATCCAATCAATCAACATAATATTATATATCTATATATTATAGCCATCCATCCATCGACCGATCCATCCATCCATCTGTCCGTCCGTCCGTCTGTCCGTCTGTCTGTCTGTCTGTCTGTCTGTCTGTCTGTCTGCCTGTCTCTCTGACTCTCTGTCTCTCTGTCTACATTTCTCTCTCTATCAGTCTCTCTCTGTCTGTCTGTCTGTCTGTCTGTCTGTCCGTCCGTCCGACTGTCTGTCTGTGTCTAGCTGTCTAGCAATCAATAAATCACTCGACCAACCAATCTTACGATATTTGTTTTCATTCAATCACCGCAGTGCTCAGACCTGTTGAGGAAGCTAATATTCGATTTGGTCATTAATTGAACGAGCACACCGATCAATATCTCTACCCTCCTTCTTGAAATACAATAGTGTGATAAACTAACACGTGTATACCTATGAATGCAGACGAGGTCCATAACACACCAGTTAAAATCATCGTTGTACACAGTAACCATCGTCTGGGAAGATAGCCAAGTAACCACAATCCTAGCAGATTAGCAGGTATTTCCACTAAACATGACAACATATACAGAGTATATGGATTGTCAGAGAAGTAGTTTGAGTTATACGCCATCCCGCCATATAACATACCAGTGGATAACCTGTACAAACAGTATTTTGAATGATTTATTGTTTTATATAACTTTACTTTATTTCAAAGTTACAATTTCTCTATTATAGGGGTGTTATTTCTCTATTATTAGCAATACATACATTGCTATTGTATGTATGTATGTATGTATGTATGTATGTATGTATGTATGTATGTATGTGTATGTGTGTGTATGTATGAATGTATGTATGTATGTATGTATGTATGTATGTGTATGTATGTATGTATGTATGTATGTATGTATGTATGTATGTGTATGTGTGTGTATGTATGCATGTATGTATGTATGTATGTATGTATGTATGTATGTATGTATGTATGCATAATATATATAATCGCTAAATTTCTTTTTCATGTACAAGACCTAAGTGTAAACGTCTAATGACAGGAGAAATAATGTCTATACAAACATCCATGCTTACATATAAAAACAGAGATTGGTTGCATTCATTCTTAATCCGGGTGATCGGAATATATCTAGTAATGTAAATTTCGTGACTTCTGTGACCTGAAATGTTAATTTGAAAATATGATTAGTTTTGGTTAAAACATTATCATTATTATTATTATTTCAGTAAACAAATGCAACTTTTATTGAAACTGTTTGACATCAGTAGTGCAAGAGTGTGTTAATATTTGTTTGTGTTTAAATCAATGATAAATGTTAATGATAATCATAATATTAATAATAATAATAATATACTTCTTGCTCTCTTATCACACTCTCAAAGTTAACAGCTTAATATAGTCTTTGTGGTTTTCAGTCCTTTCAATTAGGAAGTAATTGTTCTATAGAGAGGTCTTTCGTATTCACAATCTCTCTATTGTAGGGATCGGAGAAGGAGTTTGTTCTATTTAAGGGCCTCAAAAAAGTAAACCAACATTGTTTCTGGAAGCATTTTTAACTTTACTCCTTACCTCATCCTTATGCGGCGTTTCAAGTTTATATTCACAAACGTTGTTATTCCAGCGAGCAATTTCCTGGATTATTTTGCCAGCTTCTTCTGTTCTTTCTTTTTGAATTAGCCATCGTGCAGACTCTTTGATAATGCTGTAATAATATGAAAACAGATATTGGGTTACCTGACCATTTAAAAGCTTAACTAAAGAAAAGATTGTGATTAACGATAAAGTGACTTTTTTGAGTGATTACTAGATTAGTTTCACAATTTATTTTGTCTGTTTGTGCAGAGTTGTTTAATCTCTTCTACATTTGGTAACCCTAGTAGAAACTGACCAATTGTACGAGGATAAAGACGATGCTTGCCATGGCTATAGCAAATTGTTTTATATGTCATGTCCACATATAGCTAGACAAAGCGATTGCCTTCCTTTACAGGAGGTCAAATGAAACCCAGCTAGTTATATTGTTTTCTTCAAACAGTGATATTGTAATCTATTGTATATACATTTACCATTCTAGAATATTGCTAGGTTTATCTTAACTTTTAGTCGGTATTTTTTTCTGTGTTGTTCAATTTTTATTGTCAGTAGCTTGACCTGTTTGTTTGTGCTTGATATGATTACGTGTAATGTTTGCTGTATTTTTTAAGAGTCCGTAAATGGGACTTGCTCCCTTTGGTCATTCTGGAAATAAAATATAAATTAAAAAAAGAAACTTACAAGTAGTAAGGAATGTAGATGAGAGACGTGAGGGCTATCACAAGTTGAACCTTTCTCCAATCACCATGGCAACCCATTGATATCACTCCCAATATTGCACTACCCATGGCCCATCCAAATTTGCAAACGGTCAAAACGAAAGGTCTATATTGTGAAGATACTATTTCCACAACTGTTTAGACAAGGAGTGACATTAAGTATAAATTACAAGTAACAATCGCAGTAGGTGTCTTTAGCACAACTGAACTGAGGTTCATTAGTGGTAATGGCGTCTTGAAATGTGTGTGTGTGTGTGTGTGTGTGTGTGTGTGTGTGTGTGTGTGTGTGTGTGTGTGTGAATGTAAATGACAACGTGAAAACCCGCCTGACCGATTGCCTTGAGATTTGTTGGAGATATTACATTGGGTGTCTAGATAAAGAATTGTTCAAATGGCAACGATCTGATCAGTACTTTTTAAGTTATATCCAAAATAGTGATTTTCTATCGAAATCGTCACACTTTCACAGTGGAAGTCTATGAGGTATAGTTATATAATGTTGCATAATCACTTGGCCAAAGTCGATGGGATGTTCCATAAGCCTGTAGGGGTGTTTTCTTGTTTGAAGTGTGCTTATTAGATAACAACTTCATACTGAACTATCAAAGTCAAGATTGTCTACAAGATCTTAATATATATAATTGTACATAATGCATAAATTAAAAACTAATGCACTTTTTCAGTTCTACGAATCGTCGGGTTAATTTACCAATAATACAGTTTAGTGTTTACAAATAACAAACTGAATAAAAGATCATTAAAGCATAAATATAGAAATAAGAATACTATTGTTAATTGGTAATATTTACCTAGAACGTGACCAACAACATAAATTCCCCCAGTAAGGAAAGACATCAGGAATTGAATGACGATAAAACTGTAGAAGTTTGGTAAGAATACGATTACAGAGTTCAAGATAGTTCCAGACAGCAGGCTCAAGTATAACGTTGGTCTCCTACCATATCTGTGAGGTACAAAACAGTCTGTATTCTTAATTAAGGTAGATTGCACCATGGGTACAAATTTCCCTGAAAATCACAGAATTCTAATTCGAAAGCTTACTACTGTTTTTTTTTAGAATAATGAAAGAAATACTGGGATCCACCGTCTTGTTTTCGCAGAGTTAATACAATATTTGGCGGCCACATTGGATTCAAAAATGACTAAATGTTGATATCAATTTGACCTCTATTTCAAAACTTTACATGGTGACCCCAGATTTTTGCCATTGGTATTACCTGAAGACAACATGGAGTCTTCTTGAACAAAGTAACAGTAAATGTTTAAGAGTTATTTCCACGGCGTATTTCATGTTAAGTTTTTAACCTCTTCTAAATTTGGCACTGCGAATTCCTATATAGAATAGCAATAATCAATTTTCTTAGAAGTGGCCAAATCAAAGAGGATTAGGAATTTATTTTGGAATTGTAATCTATAAAACAATTTTATCATGCATGGCTCTCTACTTGAAAAAATCAAGTCTGTATTTGCAAATACATACAAAAGCTAAACAATGTGTAAACAGTTTGTTATTGTGCAAATATATCAATTAAACTATTCTATTGTAATGTTAACGTCAATTCTATGATATTACAATATGCAATTCCAGACTGCAAACAGGACATTGAGAATGCAGTGCCCTCGCTCAAATTGGGGAAATCATCACCTCATAGTACCGTTTCTTAAGAACTTTATGCCTTGGTATTCTCTAGAAGTGTAAATCAGAGATTTCTTATTGTTCAGATGTCGGGAAAGGTAGCACTACTCTATGATTAACTGAGTAACCTGTAACATGTATATATACCCAAAGATACATACACACAAAAGGAAGTAGAGCGCCAACATGCCAGATTTTGGAATGGCCTCCTCTATTTCGGAATTGTTGAGTGTATAGTATGGATGTCCTCGACATTTTTACGGGTAGTGAATTATGTCATCGGATAGTTTGTTAGTTATATCGTAATACCAGGTTTGAATTGTCAATTGCAAGTACGCTACAGTAAGTAGAATACCGCGAGTTCCTTTTAAATATGCAGCAAAAATAAAGCCCAACAAATATATAAACTCATGTTATGTCCCTTTAATCTGTATATTTAAATTCAACATTTTGAACTAAACACTTACACATCTGAGAGTTGGCTATAGGAGAACGAGCCTAACATAATACCAATACCATATGTAGTTTTCGACAGTTGTTTTAACCAATCATTGTCACACACCAGGTCAAACTACAGGTACACAAGAGTAGAGTGAGCTTATGCCATGTCAGTACAGAATACACAGAGTAAAATGAGATTATTTCATGTCAGTCATCGTATGATTAAAATCAGTTACTGTTTCCAGCGTTTATATATTGTAGAATTCACTATACTGTGAAAAACGTGGCTCGTACTGTGTGTTATGCTTTCCAACTAAACTCAAATAATGTGTCTGCGAAGGTCGTTTTAGTAAATGGTTGAAGTATATAAGACCTTTCCAAAATTGCAGTGTGTAGTTAAGTGTAAATGAAACATGATGGATGGATGGATGGATGGCTGGCTGGCTGGCTGGCTGGCTGGCTGGATGGATGGATGGATGGATGGATGGATAGATATATAGATAGATAGATAGATAGATAGATAGATAGATAGATAGATAGATAGATAGATAGATAGATAGATAGATAGATAGATAGATAGATAGATAGATAGATAGATAGATAGATAGATAGATAGATAGATAGATATATTGAATGAATGAAATAATACAAAACATTAGAGACACTTGCATACATCACCGGTTGGTTTGATACGACGATGCGGATGTATACAGTAGTTGTATCAAAATCTTTCATTAACTTCTATCGTATAGATTGTCCAGATCTGTTGTGGTTATGGGCAGGGTGTATATGCAAAAGCAGACACCTAGTTAACTATATGTGTCAGTCTAAATGTTAAGACTATGGAAGTCATTACTCCAGCCAATTCGAGCGACGACTGTAGTGTTTTAAAGTCGTATCTTAGATGTATGATATACTAGTACAGTGAATTTCCCAATACCGTGCAGCTTTTCTGTTTGATATAAGCATGCAGAAACCAACAAGAAACTGCATATGCCACACTTCAATATCAAGATGGCATTTGTTTGCTACATTTAGTCTATATGAAATGAACCACATCAATGTCCATGCAGACATTTGGGTGCCAATGTTTTCTTAGTATCAAACAGTACAACGGTAAAATGTTCTTTGCGGTGTTCATTTGATGTCAATATGGTGGCGGTGGCATGTGTAGTTCAATTCACTTAGACAAAATGTAGCAAGAAACTGTACTCATACAATATTGCTATCTTAAAATGTAGCATGTACATTTTCCTATTGGTTTCTGCGTGGTTGTACATTGTATCAAACAGAAAGGCTGAACTGTTTTGAGAAATTCGCAGTAAATAACAAGTGATAATAAGCCATGAATCCTACCTCCATTATCTGTGTATTCGTAAATGTAGATATGTCATATATCCATCCATTATCACAGTCAAGAGTACCTGTCTCCCCATTCAATTGCAAGCAATCACGAGCAGAATTGTTGGAAATTTCAGAAATATTCACCCTGTACCTGGTACACGAGTCCCACATTTTCACGCCAGGTTTGGAGGTGGCATATGGGATGGTGCATATCTTCAATGTCGAGTTCTTCTCGAAGCTTTGGTTGTCGTACACTCTACAATAATGAGCTGTAGAGACGCTGTAAAACGTGTTACAGAAACTAAACCATGTGTATGGTATAATTGCAATGAATATGAATATCACCTGGGTCTGAAATTTTCCAAATTCTCCGATCGACTTTAAAATGTTTTCAAATTCCATTGAGCAGAATAGATGGGCACAGACGAAGCCGTTGACAATGTTAATCCTTAAAGTCTCTTTTAAGCCATTGCCTGTATTACTAGACAACTGAGAGTATATGTCAACCGTTAGTTGCCATCAATTTATTGTTCAAGCATAACTAAACAGTTGGCGGATGTGTGGATGACCAGTCCTCAATTATGCTGGTATATTAATCAAATAGTCATGTAAGCCACATTGTTACAATTACGGATATCATGGAACATACTCAACAAACGAGCAAATACCCCCCCACCACCACCACCACCACCACCACCACCATATATAGAAAAAAGAAACCGCAACGAATGATGTGGGGTTGCGTGAAACCTAAAGATACTACAGACAGACAGACAGACAGACAGACACACACACATACACATTGCTAGATTCATGTAAAATTATGTCATACAATTTATATCAGGTACACCATAAGGCCATGTGTGTACTTACCTTTCATCATCTCAACTCAATAGAATTGTACACAGTGTTCCCACTATATTTACTAGAAACCTTTATTTCAATGTTTGCCCTGTCGAAGTTTTGTATTATTGCAATATACATATAATATCCATTGACTTTATCTCACAGCCATAAAGTCAGCAAATTCTATGATCATAATTCAAATATTTCTATATTTATTATGTATATTTATACGTTATGTTTTAAATTCGTTGTTGAATTCATCCGATAGATGTATTAAAATTACACGAATTGAATCATTAAATTGAAGTGAATTGTATTTTATCATCTTTATTTCACATTTACTTGATATCATTTTATCTTAATTTATAGGATGTGTGTCGCTAGTTTCTGTAAAATATCCTGTCAAGAAATCTTTATACCAATTATGATGATCAATTTTTTTTAAGCAACGAATACCCTAAGGTTTGTTTAATCCGGGGTTTTAAGCTGTTGGCGCCCTCTGGTGTTTTAACCTGTTGGCGACATATTCGCACGAGCATGAACGAGAGTAGATATGAATAAAACCAAACGATATACCATACCGGTACCGGTGGTGATTTATTGCTATTATATAATATCATAACGGTATGGAGTTGGAACGAAACCTTCAGAAAATGGGAAAGCAAGCTGTAGTTTCGAGTTGAAATAAGGTGCAGGTATAGTTATATTCGAGAATGTGAATACTGGTAGAATTTGTTATTATTGTCATACCGTCTAACACGGAAAATCTCACGACACTTCAAGGACAAAGTCTCTAAACTTACATTTAAATGTCAACTATAGATCGTTCACTACAGTGAGTGCAGGGAAAGTATGTACTTTTGTTCATTTTGTACTGTCGCAAGTTCATTTGTGAATGGTCTACATTTCGTGGCAGAATTACTTATATGATCTGCCTCGCTGTGTCTGCTTTTTATGTGGCCAAGAACAGCGCAATATGCCTGTGAGCTGCCCTTATTATAATTAGGCAATAATTTTGAGGAAACATGGAACAATTCTTCGAGTTTGGAAATGTCATTTATTTCCCCAGCACAGCTAAGGAAAATATCAACATTCGGCATGGACGACTATGTGTTGCACAGGAGATTGATGGTATAGATACTTGATCCCAGATCACCTTTATCAACAAAAGTTCGACATCTTCATGTCCTTTCACAAACTTTTCAATACATTTATTTTGTTACAAAACATAGTGTGAAATTAGCTTTTCAAATGAAGTTGTTTTAAATCATGACGAACAGTTCTTATAGCTCCGAGGTCAACCAAAGCTTTGTCGTGTGGACACAGTGCCAGAAGATGTAGACGAGGATTGAGTATTGATTTTGGATTTTTAAACAATTTTATAATGGCGTGAAAATGAATATGAAACAACATAGACCAAGTGTGTGATTGTAACTCAATAAATTGCAAAAACACCTAAATATAAATGTGTAAAGTTTGTTATTGTGCGTACCTTTTTAGCTTTTTTCAATGTACACAGTTACAAACACAGACTTTGTATATGTTGTTTCACACTGATTTTCAAATAGAACGCCTTGATAAAATTGTTTTATACATTATCAATCCAAAAGAAATACCCAATCGGGTACAAATTCGGGGTATGTATCGTCGGCAACACCAATATTTGATTAGTTGGTATTTTCTGTGCACCCCTATTACGGAAACGAATTTAGTTTAACTTTAACTACAACGTGACATGGTGACAATACTTGGCATTAACAAACAGGGAACTTGCAAAACCGCCATGTTGAATGTTGCATCATGGGAAATGTTATAATGAATACTGATCAATTACAATTGTAAACAATAATGTTACATTTTTTGTAACCACAAATATTCAATTCATATTCACCATGACCATTGTAGGAGGTTTATTTTATCAGTAGCTCCAGATTAGGTATTACGATAACCACAGATAATCCCATAGTCCTTTGCGTTCCCTATTGTAACAGCTGTGACGTCACTTATTTATGTATGTATAGATTTCACTTAAGACATTATACTAAACTAATCATATTCTCATTTAAAACTAGTTCATCAAATCATACTTCATTTTTTTACTCATTTCTACCAATTGCAACCATCTAAACATCCTGTACGTTGCAGGAACTATCTACCATTTACTTCGTGTCCATAAGCTTATTTTTTAGAAATAAAAGCGAAGAAATGGATACACAGACATATCAGTTTGTGATGCACATTTATTGGTTTTTGGAGTAAATAAAATGAACCTTACAGCAATCTAAATATTTTACCCCCAATTAAATAGAATATGTTTTCAACGACAATATGTCAACCTAGCTTTACTAACTATTAATGTCATTGATTCAGATGATATATTGCTTATTAGCAATACTCTTTAGTATTCAAGCAATCTGATGAGAAAGGTTATTTAGTGCAGACGGCACAGGTAAGTTCATTTCCATCGACGTAAGGACCACATGGCATTGACCCTCCAGTCACGCAACGACTCTCAACATGGAACAAATGGCAACCGTGCGCATAAGTAGCAGTATTCGGAAGACGCTCTGCGTTGCCATCTACGCATATGAAATCGGAGTTTCGACGTGCTGCAACTGTTCGAGAGGCCATGAGATAACCGCTGTATTCCTTGGTCCAACTTTCAGGACATTCATTTCTTGCTGGCACCATAAGAACCGTACTACGATTCGGTATTCTACATACAGCACACGGTGGATCATGGTTATCTACGTGTTTTAAAGATCCAATCGTTTCTCTGTACTGCGAATGATAGAGAAAGGCGGTGGCCGTTCCTACGCCAGCCACTGTTGCGTCATATATAGGGGTAAACGGCATACACAGAAATTGCGTTCCACCTCCGTCTTGGGCCCAGTGGCTACCACCAACAAAACCTAGTTGTCAAAGTGTAGAATTGTTCATTTGTGTTAATAAAATGCATCTTAAAACATTTAATTTTGATTGTACCACAGACAATTGAATGTTAGTAACAAGCAGTCTAACACACTGTAACATGTTGTTTTTTAAATTACAATTATGACGTCACAATATTCAAATATATCATATTTCTACATTTTCCACAATCGTTAGTCTCCTTCCTAATTTTGAGATTTGGGTTGCGAAATAACTTGAAGTTATTGATCTTAATGACCACGTTTACAATTTATCTAGAATCCCCATGTCATTTGTTTATTTCTACTGAAAGTTTCCAATGTGACATGAACATCACTTGGTCCGACACAACATGAAGAAGATGCAAAAAAAAAAGTCAATAAGAAATGTTCCCAACCAGATATTCTTTGCTTGGTTTTATAGTTGATGGTAAATCATCATGAGGTTTTCAAAGGTGATTATGATGAAGAAATATTCTAAGCCTTGGTGAAGTGTGCATAACATAATTAACAACATTATTTTACAATTCTATAAATCTCCACATGATATTTAGACAGGATATACACCTCGTAAAACAAGTCATTTACCTGTTTCTGGATCAAAGAACATAATAAATGCAAATTATTCTCAATCATTTCCTAAATATAATAAATGTCATTGCACGCCGAGCAATTTGAATAGAAATTTATGGTGCTGTTCTTATTTTATTGGAAACAGTACCGGTGGTAGCCTTGACATAAAAAATGGAGACATTCTAATCCATGTTTATATCATATATGCTAATTACTTGGTGGAAACTTCATCCAAAAATAACATGTACTTGTCATTACCACGCGACATGTGTGTTCCAACTTTCACTTGAATTGAGTAAGGCGTTTGTGAAAAACTCAAGGCACAGACACATTCACATTCAACATACACACACGTACACACACATATACCCCCCCCCCACACACACACACACACATACATACATACATACATACATACATACATACACACACACACACACACACACACACACACACACACACACACACACACGTACGTACGTACATACGTACATACATACATACATACATATAAAAACTTTCTTCTTAAAACTTATTTTGATATTGTAGAACTTACCCTTGTAAACCAACTCTGCAGAGTTAGGACAGGTTGAACGCCCATATCTTATGTAGGTAGACCCTGCTTGAATGTTTATCACTGAAGTGACGTAAGATGAAATCAATATTAAAGTTGTCATATGGATCAGGAATGGGTATTTAATTACTTTCAATGTGAAACAACATATGCCAAGTCATTCTTTGAAGCTCAATGAATTGCAAAAGATCAATATATGTGTAAATTGTTGTTATTGTACATACAATTTACACACTTTTAAATATTTCGTAATTTATTTAGTCACAAACAAATAGTTGGTAGATGTTTTTCCCATTGATTGTTCAAGTAGAAAAATGTAGTAAGTTTTTTTATAAATAAACACCAACTTCTCACCCATATGACCACTTTAATATACCTGTATTGTATTATATTATATTATATTGTATTGTATTGTATTGTATTGTGTTGTGTTGTGTTGTGTTGCGTTGCGTTGCGTTGTATTGTATTGTATTGTATTGTATTGTATTGTGCAGGTGAATAGCTACAAATAAAATAAAACTTTGTACTGCACCAAAATACTTGGACAAATCCTAGCTTTCGACCTGAGTCCTCAACCCTCGTCTCTATTTAGCAATGGTAAACGGTTCTAATGTTCTGATATATATATGACTTCTTTGATTCCCCTAACAAACCAGTCTGGTTTCCTAGCCAGGATGGAAACATTCTCCCTGTCAATTCTATGTCCAGGACAGTCTTTAAGAATGTGTTTGGAAATTTCCAATGATGCACAACTAGGACGTCAGTGCTCCTGAAATGAGATTTCGATGTTCCTTCCGTTTCACCTATGTAGTCATCTGTACTGGCTGAGTTGTCAGAACCCTCACACATTATATGATAAATAGGACCACATACTTCACCAGGTAGAATTCAAACTTTAGGACGTACCAACAGTTGTCTGAGAGTACTCATAGGTTTGTAATGAAGCTGAATACCATATGATCTATGATCTATGTATGTGTTACGTAGACTGTTATCAAACATAACTCCATTGTTTTTAAATGATAACTTTAATAATGACTTGCAGAAACGCCCAATACCTTCGTCCTGAAACAGCTGTTGCAGTTCAATAGAAAAGAAGTGATCTCCAGTAATATAATAGTAGTATGATTGACTCATACGGGTAACTTTATATATATGCACGGGACAAGTTCAGGAACTGACGCAAGACTAAAGACAGAAGAAATATTAATGAGACACTTCTCTAAAGAATAAATTAATAAGAACAAGTTCCGTGTCAGAGATATACCGTGACGGGTATATACGGGTAGCGGATGCGAGATGTAATCCAATTAGAAGTCTTGAAATGGTTCAAGGCATAAAGTGTTTAATTTAATTTAATTTAATTTAAGATAACTGTACACCTGCCTTTCACCGCTGGGAGGATTTTGATAGTGCCATTCTCTGCAAATTCACTGATAGCACGACGCTCCTTTGTGGTGATATTTTGATCTAACTTCAACTGCTTGGGTTTGTTCAGTTCTCTGAGGACATTTACCCTCTGCTCAACTCGTTGGCGTTGACTTTACCACCTGTCTGGGACAATATTCTGAAGTGACGCATGCGTAAACAACGCGTGACTGCACAGAAGACCTGAGGACTCGGGTCTAAAGCTAGGATTTATCCAAGTATTGTGGTGCAGTACAAAGTTTTTAATTTATTTGTATCCGTATAGTAGTGACATGTTCAAGTTCTCAAAACTCGTCAGGAATAGTCGGTTCAATAATAAAATAACAGTAATGTTTAACATTCCGTACGTAAAGTGTACTATTTTATACAAGAATGACATTTCTGTTGTTATCCATGTCAATGTACGGATTATTGCATACTGATCCGGCGTTGCACATCAGCTAAACACATGTGCATGAGGTAAATACAAGAATTTTAGTACCAACCCCGCTGACAAACTGTTTGTGCTTCACCAACGTCACAATACTCTGCCCTGCTTCCGGGATCGGTTGTAAAACACCATGGTTTGTTTGCTCCATCCGGGTTCCTACAGTAGTTATGGTTACCAATACCAGCATATTCATATGCATCAGTAGTGAACCTATGATTGTGTGGATTTCGGTTGGTCCAGCGCTGGCAAGTACGTTTTGAAATTGTCCTAGAAACAGTGCCACGATAGTCGATGCCGTTCACTTTTGTATAACATTCATTTGCTGAAAGTAAGTAGAAAGTTTGTAAAATTATATATACTCAACCAGGCAGATTTTTAAGAGAATCGTCTGTTCGCTATTATATCATGAGATAGAGACAGACAGAGAGACAGACAGAGAGAGAGAGAGTGTGTGTGTGTGTATGTGTGTGTGTGTGTGTGTGTGTGTGTGTGTGTGTGTGTGTGTGTGTGTGCGTCACAAATAGGCACAAACCATCGTTGACAGTAATTCGCGTTGGGAAAAGTGGCTGAAGTATGTGAAGGGTATATCGTAGTCAGGTTATTAACCCTAAACCTACCACAGCCATTATTCTTCTACATGACGACCTAAAGAGTTCATTTAGTATGCAATTTATGCTGAGACACGTACTGTAGGTAGGAATTCAGGCAGTGTTTTTATGATAGGTTTACACTTCATGCAGTTGCTCACTTTTTTCATAACAGACAAATAGTCCTCATGATGCCAGCTCAGCGACAAATAATGTTCTCTTTCAAATTTAGATGCCACACAAATACACAGGTGGGTGCGTGTACGCAATCTTTTCTATTCGTGTAACCTAGAAGGCATTCTCCTTCCCAGAGCAAAATAAAATGCTACCTCTGCCGGGAAAGTAACTAGAACTTAGAAATGTATGTAGCATGGAGTATCACCGTTGCGGGTGTCATGATTAGTAAGGGCCCCAATACGTAGTATTCTCCAAAGGGACTGGTTCCAGTGTATATAGCGCCCTCACACTCACTACTACCTGGGCTTCAGTAACCATCTGTCTTAATTGGAACATTTTTACTTGTGTATACCTCATTTATTTTCCTTATTAAAAATCATACATCATAAATTAAGTCTGCGTTTCTTTAAGTCGTAAAGGTTATGTTTTTATTGGACCTACAGTCATATACTGAACTATTTAACGTGGCCATAGTAACCTATCGTGATCATAGTATCGACGGGGTGTTCTTAACTTTACAATCCCAGAACAAACTTATAAATTAGACGCGTTCATGTATGTTACACGAAATAACATATTAAACAGTCCCCTGTAGTAAATATTAATTCATTTATATTGATTCTGTATTGACAAACGTCGTCTCAGAAATGATTATTCAGGACTCTAATTCGACAGTTCAGGTTGAAATTGAGATAAAATTAGTCCGATGCCGTACAATTACAATAGAGGACAAAACAAAAGTATAAATTTGATAAATTAAAACGCACGATGATTGAAAGTTAAAGACGTTTTATCAATATCATGAACCTACTACCATGCACCGTCATGTATGAACAACGGAACATCTTATCTTTCATATTAGTTTTTAGAGAAATTCGGAAGAGGGAATAAAGGGATAGTTATTGAGTATGTATGTACCATATGGTGTTCAGACAACTCTTTGGTGTTTAGATCCATTTGCATATTGATAGGTTGTACTGGCAGATTAGTATTGTGTATTTGGAATCAATTTAGCGCAATTAGATTATTAAGAAGAACAGAAACATAGTCATAATTTCATAGTCGTTTCTTTTCACACTTTATCCATCATAATTCAGTGTCGACTGAACTACTGCACATTACTAATAAAGCAAACAATCGTACATACCACTTCGCGTGGTTGAGGATGCCAATAGGTTTTCAACTTCTTGAGATTGAGCAGCAAGCTTGTCGAGTTTAGTTGCCACAGATTCGTCAAAGTTGTCCTTTTTTCCATATCTTTTAGCTACGATAGATTCGTTCATATTATCCATGTCCTTGAGTTGATCACCAAGGGTTACATACACGTCATCTAGGCGACGATTCTGACTTTGCATTTTATTTTCGAGTGTTTGTAACCTAAACTAGGAAAAGTGAATAGTAAAAAACAAACATTTTTCTTATAAATGAATACCTTGATACCTCTAATATACACACGATATTGTGTATGTATTTGTACAACGTCTACTTTGTAAAGGTGGCGTCAGAAGATGATCGATGTAGAATAAACAATATACGAAGTTTATCAAATTTAAAGATAATTGTCAAGGCAGGATGTAATTGTTTTTTGCACCGTGACTTGTCCTTACATACATATGAAACGATCACCAAGACGACGTACAGTTGAACCTATATATAAAAAGTCACATTTCTGACATGTAATGCAATACACTACATTAGTACTAATACAAGTAAATCTACTCGTAACAGGCACACTGTTCTTAGGGCCAAACACATGATTAGTATTAATAATTAAACGACATGTACCACATCGAGTACGATCGCATGGAAATGAACCAGCCTTAACTTCCAATTCACGTTGTTCTGTATGGACCACCATATCTCTAAGACTGGTATCACGACGCCAAGCTTTTAATGGTACTTCATGAAACAATGAATTGGTAACCCTATTAGAACGTAAGATATCAAAATGCTTGTATATAATGTTTTAGTGGAAAGGGGGTGGTAAGTAAGAGCTAATATGGGACGATCGTTGTTACTCTTCTGATCATGTGATTTGATACAAGCTTCCCTAGACAAAGATGATACTTTATGTAAAGCCGCACTGGTAACAGACATAGGATAACCACGTTGATGGGAGTACGTGCAAAATTCAGCAGACCTTTCTCTGAAATCCAAATCACTACTACAAATACGACGTAAACGAAGAAATGTGAATAGTGAATGGAATCTTTACACTTATTAGGATGTGATGAACCATACTGCAAATATGAATGTGAATCAGTAGGTTTAGTATAAATAGATGTAGCTATATCATCACCATCAATCCTGAGGGAGATGTCAAGGAAATTGATAGTTAGTTCAGAAATATCATAAGTATACTGAATAGCAGGATTAAAATTACATTTGTAGTTAATAAACTGCATAAGGTCCTCAAGTTTGAGTGACGCTGCACCAACGCCGTCATCAATAAATCGTTTTGGTTTTTTTATTTGTTTTTATTTGCGGGTTCTCTGAAACTTTACAAGACTATATAAAAGGAGTACAGAAACTTAAAAGCAGGATTTAAAGTGGTACATGTACTTTGACAGAGATGAAGAAAAAAAAATAAGAACAAATTACACTGTGAGGCCTGACCATTTGTCAATAAGTTTTCCATATCTGTCATTTCTTTTGGAAATATACAGTTCAGTCTTCATTGTCATTTTAATATTCAAAATAACTAAGTTTAAGGATGGTATAGTTTTCTTAAGTTTGCAGTCAAAAATTGTTTTCTTTACAATCAGTAACAAATGATTTAGGAGTAATGAGAAGGCAGTGTTACCTAACAGAATTTGTTTAGCTGATAAATTGTGTGGGGCTCCAGTAAAAGAGCCCCCACAACATGGTAAAGCTGTTCCAGATACACCTGACACTATCACACTCAACAAAAAGGTGTAATAGAGTTTTTTTCTGTTTGTTCACAAAATGTACAAAGACTATTCTTTGTTCGATGAGGATTCATTTTGTATAATCTTATGTTTGTGAAAATCAGATTATGCACCAATTTCCATTGGAAATCTTGAAGTTTGGATTCCATAGACACTTTAAAGGGTAACAAAAATATTTCTGACCATTCTTTATATCTTTAATGGAGAACATTTGTGAAAAATACAGTAGACTCTTTGCAGGTATGAAATACCTGGATGATATGTGCTTTCTAATATCTCTAACTTTACAGCTAGATAAACGAACAAATCTATTTCTTAAGAAAAGACCAACTGGTAACTCTGGTCGAACTAGTAAAGGTTTACACTCCTTCCAATGAGATGGGATAGTGTCAAGGATACCTAGCCAAACCATAAAGTGGTTTAAGTTACAACCAAGCTCCTTGAGATCAGTTTGATTTTTAAATCTAGAATTCTCTCCAAATATGTCAGCTAAATAGACAATACCCTTCCTATACAGGTACGAGTTAAAAACTGGTTTGTTATTTATGAGAATATTGACATTATTCCAAATAATCTGCTCAGCTGGGGAGGTGGAGGAAAACGGGCTAATTTCTTGCCAACAGTGCAACATGCGCCTATAGAAATATGGAAGCCAAACAGGCAGATACTTCACATTATAATTACATCTGAAAATTATCTGACCTCCAATATCTTTAGTGAAGTAAAAGTAAAAGAGTTTCCAAGGATGATTAACCTACAGTGAGAAAATGTCGATCATGCTGAAACCACTTTCCTTTTTGTCTCCAATTAAAGTATTCCTACTGACCCTGTCTGGGCCCTTCCATAAGAATTTATGAATAATGCTATTGATCTGTTTCAAATCACTACTTTTCACATTAATTAAATTGAAGACATAAAGGAATTTAGGAATAATCAGAATTTTGATAATTTGCATTTTGCCAACCAATGTAAGTCCACTTCTTTTCCACAAATTTGTCACAGAGATTATAGACTTCAAAGGAGATGTAATATTTTCTTTGCATGCCTCATTAGCATCATAAGAAAAGTTAATTCCAACAATTTTGAGGGGGTGTTTTGGCCAGGAAATACCAAAAGGATGATCATACCGGTTCCTCCACTTCCCCAACCATATTGCTTCTGTTTTGCCATAATTAACCCCAGGACCAGATGCGAGCTGAAAATCTTTTAGCAAAGAAAAGAGATGTGAAGTAGAATTTTCATCGGCCAAAAAACAAGTAAGGTCATCTGCAAATGCAGAGTTCTTTACAGTTTCTCCCATTATATTTATACCTTGAATAGAAGCATTTTGTTCAATAGCAACAAGGAGTGGTTCCAAACTGAGAATAAAAAGTGCAGCGGAAAGGGGGTCACCCTGACGCACACCCCTTTCTATATTAAACAGGCCTGTACTGACACCTCGATTTAGGCCACACACAACTAGATGGTTTGGTATAGATAGTTTTAACCCAATTAATAACAGAGGGGCCAAAATTAAAGGTACGAAGAGATTCGAACAAAAAGTCCCATTCTAAGCTGTCAAAGGCTTTTTCAAAGTCAATGGCAAGAAGAATACCTGGAAGATTACGATGTTTTGTGTACTCCATGAATCCCTCAATAACCCGAACACAGTCCCCAATAGAGCGACCTTTTGTGAAGGCTGACTGAGACTTGCTAATTACGCTTGGCAAAACCTTTTCCAGACGTTTAGCAATGCATTTAGCACCAATTTTGTAGTCAAGGTTTATATAGATCAGGTAAGATCCCTTGATACGAGCTGAAAATAAGGTGTTCTTGATGAGACATAAATAAAAATAAATTTCATCGGTCGTTCACTTCTGCTAAGTTAAATTTGCCAACAGCTTGTGATAGAATATTCATCACATTTGTTTTCAAGCTGGGTTGGTCAACTACATGATTATTAATTGATAACCCCGCCCATATTTCATTTAGAATCAGATACGTGGCAACTCTTATCCTATAAATCCCGCTAGTAGATGCACCAGTGGACAGTTGCTGTACGGTTGGGCAACAGAAGATATGGAGCAGCTATTGCTTTTAGTTTGTATTGTGGCGATCGCCTTTACGGTAAGGTTCTCTGAAAATAATATTGCGTACTCGAATTTTGCAAACTACGACAACAATTGCTTGTTACATAGACAGAATCACTTTTCTTCTGTAACCCTAATGTTCATTTTTACGATGTAAACTACTAAAAACATGAAGCTAATACTTGAAAAACTGCCACTAGCTTTCATAAAGGTGAAGTAAAAAGCATTTGTGAATAGATGTTGATTATTTGTATATAATACATGTAATTATTTTTATTTACATTTATACTAATTTATAATCAAGAAGTGTGAGTTCTAATAATGACAAGAAAGACTGGCCGAGGAGTATACTAACACCTGCTGAGTTAGAAAACGGATCTTGACAGAAATTTGCGCCTTGCAAAATTTCTTAAAATGAGA
The DNA here is from genome assembly GCF_964340395.1 of Glandiceps talaboti. Lineage (NCBI taxonomy): Eukaryota > Metazoa > Hemichordata > Enteropneusta > Spengelidae > Glandiceps > Glandiceps talaboti. The sequence continues at coordinate 7,971,991 of NC_135561.1, forward strand.
GCATGTAACATCCAATGCACTAAAAGCCTGTTTCTGGCACTTTTCATTTTGGTATTAAATATAAGGTGAAACGTTTTTTTTGCGACGAGAAACATATATTTTACTGGTACTGGCTTCATAAATTATCCGTGGAGAATTAAAGGGGGTGAAAATATATCTTTTAATTTAACTTCCATCTGTCATTCATTAATATTTGAATTTCATGTTGGTGATTCACGTTAACTAATTATATATACAATAGGATGCTGTAATGTTAAAGTCGAGAAGGATCTACTAAACATTAATAAAAACTATCTTTATTGTAATGCACATTTCAAATATTTTTATTCCCATATTAATAAACTCATTTACGTTTATTTTTGCAGGCTACCACCTATGGCGCAGGAGGTATGTGATTTTACAGTCAAACTCTGTAATAAATTTTGTAAATCAAATCGGCTAAGGGTGTGCATTGCTATTCATATTCATAGCTCTTTTATTATTAAAAAAAAGTATCAGGTGGTTATTTTTAGCACTCCAATTTTCAGTCCATTACAGTGTTCTGCATGTCTAGTTTAGCAGGACTTCATACTCTGCTGTCCAGTGACTTGCATAGTATAGTGTTCTTTATTATGGGTTTAGCAGAGTTCGACACCCTGCACAATCTGCTGTCCATTCACTTGTATAGTATAGTGTTCTCTCTGGTGGGTTTAACATAGTTCAACACTCTGTTGTACGTTCACTTGTATAGTATAGTATTCTCTCTGGTGGGTTCAACACTCTGCTGTACGTTCACTTGTATGGTATAGTATTCTCTCTGGTGGGTTCAACACTCTGCTGTACGTTCACTTGTATGGTATAGTATTCTCTCTGGTGGGTTCAACACTCTGCTGTACATTCACTTGTATGGTATAGTATTCTCTCTGGTGGGTTCAACACTCTGCTGTACGTTCACTTGTATGGTATAGTATTCTCTCTGGTGGGTTCAACACTCTGCTGTACGTTCACTTGTATGGTATAGTATTCTCTCTGGTGGGTTCAACACTCTGCTGTACGTTCACTTGTATGGTATAGTATTCTCTCTGGTGGGTTCAACACTCTGCTGTACATTCACTTGTATGGTATAGTATTCTCTCTGGTGGGTTCAACACTCTGCTGTACGTTCACTTGTATGGTATAGTATTCTCTCTGGTGGGTTCAACACTCTGCTGTACGTTCACTTGTATAGTATAGTGTTCTCTCTGGTGGGTTTAACATGGTTCAACACTCTGCTGTACATTCACTTGTATGGTATAGTGTTCTCTCTGGTGGGTTCAACACTCTGCTGTACATTCACTTGTATGGTATAGTGTTCTCTCTGGTGGGTTTAACATGGTTCAACACTCTGCTGTACATTCACTTGTATGGTATAGTGTTCTCTCTGGTGGGTTTAACATAGTTCAACACTCTGTTGTACGTTCACTTGTATGGTATAGTATTCTCTCTGGTGGGTTCAACACTCTGCTGTACGTTCACTTGTATGGTATAGTATTCTCTCTGGTGGGTTCAACACTCTGCTGTACATTCACTTGTATGGTATAGTATTCTCTCTGGTGGGTTTAACATGGTTCAACACTCTGCTGTACATTCACTTGTATGGTATAGTGTTCTCTCTGGTGGGTTCAACACTCTGCTGTACGTTCACTTGTATGGTATAGTATTCTCTCTGGTGGGTTCAACACTCTGCTGTACATTCACTTGTATGGTATAGTATTCTCTCTGGTGGGTTCAACACTCTGCTGTACGTTCACTTGTATGGTATAGTGTTCTCTCTGGTGGGTTCAACACTCTGCTGTACATTCACTTGTATGGTATAGTATTCTCTCTGGTGGGTTCAACACTCTGCTGTACGTTCACTTGTATGGTATAGTATTCTCTCTGGTGGGTTCAACACTCTGCTGTACGTTCACTTGTATGGTATAGTATTCTCTCTGGTGGGTTCAACACTCTGCTGTACGTTCACTTGTATGGTATAGTGTTCTCTCTGGTGGGTTCAACACTCTGCTGTACGTTCACTTGTATGGTATAGTATTCTCTCTGGTGGGTTCAACACTCTGCTGTACGTTCACTTGTATGGTATAGTATTCTCTCTGGTGGGTTCAACACTCTGCTGTACATTCACTTGTATGGTATAGTATTCTCTCTGGTGGGTTTAACATGGTTCAACACTCTGCTGTACATTCACTTGTATGGTATAGTGTTCTCTCTGGTGGGTTCAACACTCTGCTGTACGTTCACTTGTATGGTATAGTATTCTCTCTGGTGGGTTCAACACTCTGCTGTACATTCACTTGTATGGTATAGTGTTCTCTCTGGTGGGTTCAACACTCTGCTGTACGTTCACTTGTATGGTATAGTATTCTCTCTGGTGGGTTCAACACTCTGCTGTACATTCACTTGTATGGTATAGTATTCTCTCTGGTGGGTTCAACACTCTGCTGTACGTTCACTTGTATGGTATAGTATTCTCTCTGGTGGGTTCAACACTCTGCTGTACATTCACTTGTATGGTATAGTATTCTCTCTGGTGGGTTCAACACTCTGCTGTACGTTCACTTGTATGGTATAGTATTCTCTCTGGTGGGTTCAACACTCTGCTGTACGTTCACTTGTATGGTATAGTGTTCTCTCTGGTGGGTTTAACATAGTTCAACACTCTGTTGTACGTTCACTTGTATGGTATAGTATTCTCTCTGGTGGGTTCAACACTCTGCTGTACGTTCACTTGTATGGTATAGTATTCTCTCTGGTGGGTTCAACACTCTGCTGTACATTCACTTGTATAGTATAGTGTTCTCTCTGGTGGGTTTAACATGGTTCAACACTCTGCTGTACATTCACTTGTATGGTATAGTGCTCTCTCTGGTGGGTTTAACATGGTTCAACACTCTACTGTACATTCACTTGTATGGTATAGTGCTCTCCATGTGATTTTTACACTGTAGCAGGGCTTCACATCCTGCTATCCACTGACTTGTATAGTGCAATGTTCTCTATGAGGGATTTTAGCATAGTTAAACACCCTTCACACCCTGTTATCCGTTGAGCTCTATGGTGCAGTGTTCTCTATGAGGGATTTCAGCAAGATTTAACTCCCTGCTATCAATAACTCAGCAATCATTGGTTATGCACACTTCTTTATATTGCCAATGTCCTCATTGAGTTCTCTTCATTCACATGGCTCTGTTAAGTAGCTGTGTTACATACATAATAACTTGATAGCTAACTGACTTGCAGACCATATGTCCTGAGACAGCTTGATATAGTACATTGGAAAAGGGAGTGATCTCCGGTAGCATAATTAATTCTTTGTAATTAACTCTATACAAGTTCAACGGCTGACACAGAACTAAAGACAAAAGAAGGGTAATGAGTCAGTTAGCCATCAAATTCTTAAGTATGTAACAGCTGTACTCCCCCACCCCACACCACCCCCACCCAACCCCCACAATAAATAATGTTCATACTGTAGTAGCTCATAATATGCATTGCGTTGTTCTGTTATTGTTTTTCTTGGCTATGACCAAGAAAGCTTCCTATGTTTGATGTTCCATCACATCTATCAACCCTCTAATAGTTTCCATCAAAGATGAACACTGAATTCATTTGTTTTTGTAGCAATTGGATTTTCATCGACATTGCCAAAAGTGCAGCCAGTGTTTGAATGGTTGTTTTCTTTGCCCCGATACCCGTTGTTGGTGATTTAATTGGTGGATAACCAATATCGTCGTTTTATTAAATTGTAATTGTGATGCCAAACTAGTGCATCAATAGGCTACATGGGCATGTTAAATGTTGTGTGCATGAATACATGTCGTATTACCCCTGCCAACAGCGTAAAAAGTAGTATATTAATAGACATTCCAATTTCCAAACTTATAAAAATGTTTTCTTGATAGAATTTGAATGAATTCATATCTCGTTAATCGACAGAACCAGCTCTGATAGGTGTGACGAATGACAACAAAATGATGGGTAGAGAAGAAGCAGATGGAAAATGGAGTTCACCACAAAGTGATAGTTGCTGCATCACCAGTGTTGCATTTATGCCTGACGGTTCACTCGTTGGTGTTGGTGCAGACAACCAATTGTACACCAAACCGGGCTATAAAGTGGGTAAGTGGCTTGGTCCTGTAGCAGATAGCGGTGACGTTATAGATGTTGCAGTAATGGATGATGGCACTCTTCTCGGTATTCAACCACCAAAGATGAAATTGGTATCTCGCGATGGCTTGAACGGGAAGTGGAAGCTTGTTCCAAAGGGACTGGGCGTGGTTCGTGTTGATGTCATGCCGGATGGTCGTATCATTGGTGTCGCTAAATCAGGAGCTCTTAAAATTCGACAGGGCTTGAAGGGTTCGTGGTCCATAGTTAAAGCTATGGGCGTGAAAGTGGATGACATTGCTGTTCAACCCAATGGTAAATTGATTGGCATTAGAAAGGATACGTGTACTCTTCATATGAGAGACATGAATGGAGAACCAGGACACTGGACAGCAGCTTTCCCAAACTCTGACTGTGCCAAGTCAATTGTATCAGCTGGAAATATTGGTAAGAAATAGTGTTCATTTTAATATATGTTTCAATGTTGTTTTTGTTTCATCGATTAATTATTTAAAGATTAGGTTTGAATTTGGTGAATAAGCGCACATTCGTCATTCTCTATAACATACAATAAACTTTCAGGGTATTTCTCTTTTCATTTGAAAAAGGAATACCATAAAACCTTTAACAAGATGTATACACTGTAACATTTGATGAACATTACACGTACAATTCCTTGCCAAAACAGAATGAAAACATATTTTATAGTTCTGCTGTAACACTTTGCCAAAGATAAACACATATGAAAGTTTGTCATCCATAATGGCAATTTTCATAATGAAAATATGGTCCATAATACAGTATTAGATGTACACGACTGCCAATAATGTCGTGATCAACAGAAATATTTTATTTTTATACTTGTCCCCAAAGCTTTTCTAACGCTCTGAAAGGAAAAGGGTTTTATGAATTTGGTCATGATAGTGTAGATAACCAAGTTTACATTTGTCTCTATGTTACACTCACTTTCAGTTGAACCGGTAGAACCACATATTTTGACGACACCAGGGGTCGTGCCACCAACTACAGAGGCTCCCGGTAAGTTTTGCTACAATATAATTTTGATAGTTTAGATGGTTTAATATCTTGGACCCTAGTCATTCTTTTTGTACATTCTACCAGCAAACTTTAAACTGGAAGAAAGATGCATCTCTCAATATTTTTTTAAAGAATGCTAAATGAAGTGTAGCAAAAAAAGATACAACTTGTCATCGATGGGGCCTACGAAACGAACAACAATAATAATTCCCTAAAGCTGACAAATTGGTTGAATGTGTAAATAAAATAATATGTAATGACTGATATAGTTAGTGCCTGGAGTGTTCGCCACCAATGCCTTTGCTACAAGTAACACCTTATTAGGAGATAGCCGTGTAAACTATCATGTAATGCCTATGCTCTCATCTGAGCCTGTGTCTCCATGTGACGCTATATATGTGGCTATGTACATACATGCGTCAATACCCTTCACTTCTCTAGTGGCTTCTCCAATTATGATAACCATGTTTGATTCGGAAGAAGCAGTGCAACTGCCAAGCTACAATCTAATGTACCAGCAATAACAGAACAGCAAAAAATACCACCATTTATGCAATTGCACAAACAAGACATTTTTTGAACAATGACCGACAAAAATCTTCACTTAGGCCAAATAAAAAAAAAAGTTGTTTGGTTCCGGTTACCCAACACCACCTAGTTTTTCACGTCGACCCTAAACTTTTTGTTACGTATTCGAGAAAAATAATAATAAAATCGCGAAAATCGTGAAGTCTCGCAAGAAACAGTGGGTGAGGAAACTGACATCAACTTAAAAATACAATATAAAATTATTCTTCCAATCTGTAATTGCTGTACATCTGATAGGAAGAAATAATCAACAGAGAGACCATTTGGAAAACAATGGAAAACAATGGAAAACCTGAACTAGACACTCATACATGAAAAAAATATAATACAATAAAATAAAAAATCTACCTACCCCACCTATTTTAAAATTGAATGTAATCGGAACCAAATAATTGTTTACGCCCTGTCTGTGAATTGTTTCTTCTACTGTACGTTCTTGTATTTGCTATTGAACTTATAATTGCATTTCTCTGATTTTGAAATACCACTGAAAACGACAGAGCCAACGCCACCACCACCACCACCAACAACGGAAGCTCCGCCTCCACCAACAACGGAAGCTCCGCCTCCACCAACAACGGAAGCCCCGCCGCCGCCGCCACCACCACCACCACCACCACCACCACCGACGGACAAAACTGGTATGTTTGAAAAAGAATGTTTTAACGTCATATATACAATAGTTTGGCAACAGAACAGCTTTATTTTAAACATGAACTGAAGGATGTAAGAAGTTTAATAACTGAAATTGGGGAAACATTAAATGTGTATTAAAGATAGTAACCACATGGATATAGCTTTCATTAAAATTCTATATTTGATTCCTAAACGCTAATTCTTTTTACTACTTGGGACATTATAAATGCTTATAGCAAACAACATAGCTAAGTAATTTTTGTAAAAGTATAGTCAGTATCCTATACTAATGCATGTTTTAGAGTATATAAGTTAAAAGTTTGTCTCTATCATCAATTTCAATTCATTAAATTGAAAGTTGATCTAACTGTTCCCTCCCCACCTATTGTTACAAATTTGCATCGTCAACAAAAGTACTATAGCATCATTTGTTTTTCCAAAACGCCTTAAATGCTATAACTGTATAATTATAAGTGCCCGATGTTCGCCTAAGTAATGATACAGACTATACTTGCGACTGGTATCTCCTTACGAGGTGAGAGACATTGCTCATGTGTGCGCGCAACATTCGACCGACTCCTTACACCCGTAACCAGTTTCGAACCTACGTACACTGACAGTTCATGATTTACCAATAAAACAGGCATAGTTCTCGTTAGAATCATTCAATGTGAAATGAAACGGACGTCTCCAACATCCATGTCATCGTCATAGACAGGTCCAGAGATTTTTCATTTTGATGCATTAGTATATGATATGTCTTATAATTTAATATAGCACCTAACTACATCTCTAGTTTTCACTCTTGAAATAATTCTATATCAATATTAAATGAAACATTAAAGTGGCCATGTGGATAAGCCTTGGGAATTGATTTTAGATTTTTAACTTATAAAACAATTTCATCATGGCTTCCTACTTGAAAAATCAATTCTTTACTAACTGTTTTATACAGTGTTGGGAATTATACGTTTGTTTATGTCATGTTTATGATTGGTGTACCATTTGAACAGTAAGCTCGATATATATAAATGCAATGTTGTTATATACAAACTTTACAAAACTGTAAAGAGAAGACAACAATACAATCAATTTTGTGTAACATATTAATCATCCATGGTATCTTTGTACTTCGAATTAATATCAAGATTTTAAATTTTGTGTGTATTTCATTTCAGGCAGGGAGATGTTGGCATTAATGATTGAGGATGTATTTGAGATTTATTCAGCAAAGTAGACATGTTAATGACAGGAGTATCATTTGAATAGTACGTTCGATGGCTACAAAAGGTTAATATTCATGTAATGTTGTTATATAAAAAAAATGTAAGGTGAAGAGAATAATACAATCAACCTTGTATATCATGTTTATCATCCAGGGTATCTTTGTACTTTGAATTAATATCAAGATTTTAAATTTTGTGTATATTGTGGTTTAACAGTCCTGTACGGTGTTGGATCTGATAACAAAATCTATAGTCGTAAAGGTATTGAAGGAGTCTGGGAAGGTCCTATTGCCGATACTTGTTGTGTGATGGCCATGACTGTTCTACAAGATGGAACCATTGTTGGTGTAGGGATGGATAATCAACTCTATTACAAGACTAACATCAATGCACAATGGCAAGGACCAGTTGCAGGCAGTTGCTGTGTGACTGATATAACCACACTTGAAGATGGCAGACTTCTAGGTGTTGATATGGGAGGCAAGCTGTGGACACGTCCTGGTGTTCACGGTAGCTGGAGTGGTCCAGTAGCATCCAGCTGTTGTGTGAAGTCTGTGTCTGTCTTGCCAAATGGTATGATTGTTGGTGTTGGGATGGGCGGTAAACTATGGACCCGACCTGGTGTGGAGGGAACTTGGTCTAAAGTTGATAATGATGGTGTGGTATCTGATGTCACCGTTGGTGCCGATGGTACTGTGCTAGGTATTGGCCAATCATGTGGTCTGTGGAAGAGATCAAGCTATACATCGGCATGGCAGGGTGAAATCGCCAATAGTAAATGCGTCAAATCAGTTTCTTTCGTCGATAAATGTAAGTATGATTAATTAATTATCTGATAACTAAAAGTTATTGATGTCTGTTGGAAGTCAGTTTCGTCTTCTGCTTTTAAACCAAGATGCGAATTAACTCTATTGTGAACTATTGTGTAGTAAAGTAATAATAAACGACTACTGTAAGTTACTGCGAAATACTTCAATTTCCCTTTGTCTGTAAATATGAGGCGGCCATTTTATTTGTTTTAAGTCAACATTGACAAGCTAAATCCACATGGCAATAACGCACATGGTCTATACTTTGCACAGGTAAATAATCTATTACACATATTACCAAAGCTACTTGCTTTCTACAATTTCGATATTGTCGTGGTCAACTGATTACGAATCAGATGTGGATAATTTACATCTTCTTAAACTGTTTTTTATATTACTCTCCTTGACACAGCTTTCTTGACACCGGAACCTCAACGCTCCCCTGCAGGTAGGTTATTTCATAGCATTCTATATGTTCCAATCCTATTTCATTTCAGGAAGGAAGATGTTGGCATTAATGATTGAGGATGTATTTGAGATTTATTCAGCAAAGTAGACATGTTAATGACAGGAGTATCATTTGAATAGAAAGTTCGATGGCTACAAAAGGTTAATATTCATGTAATGTTGTTATATAAAAAAATGTAAGGTGAAGAGAATAATACAATCAACCTTGTATATCATGTTTATCATCCAGGGTATCTTTGTACTTTGAATTAATATCAAGATTTTAAATTTTGTGTATATTGTGGTTTAACAGTCCTGTACGGTGTTGGATCTGATAACAAAATCTATAGTCGTAAAGGTATTGAAGGAGTCTGGGAAGGTCCTATTGCCGATACTTGTTGTGTGATGGCCATGACTGTTCTACAAGATGGAACCATTGTTGGTGTAGGGATGGATAATCAACTCTATTACAAGACTAACATCAATGCACAATGGCAAGGACCAGTTGCAGGCAGTTGCTGTGTGACTGATATAACCACACTTGAAGATGGCAGACTTCTAGGTGTTGATATGGGAGGCAAGCTGTGGACACGTCCTGGTGTTCACGGTAGCTGGAGTGGTCCAGTAGCATCCAGCTGTTGTGTGAAGTCTGTGTCTGTCTTGCCAAATGGTATGATTGTTGGTGTTGGGATGGGCGGTAAACTATGGACCCGACCTGGTGTGGAGGGAACTTGGTCTAAAGTTGATAATGATGGTGTGGTATCTGATGTCACCGTTGGTGCCGATGGTACTGTGCTAGGTATTGGCCAATCATGTGGTCTGTGGAAGAGATCAAGCTATACATCGGCATGGCAGGGTGACATCGCCAATAGTAAATGCGTCAAATCAGTTTCTTTCGTCGATAAATGTAAGTATGATTAATTAATTATCTGATAACTAAAAGTTATTGATGTCTGTTGGAAGTCAGTTTCGTCTTCTGCTTTTAAACCAAGATGCGAATTAACTCTATTGTGAACTATTGTGTAGTAAAGTAATAATAAACGACTACTGTAAGTTACTGCGAAATACTTCAATTTCCCTTTGTCTGTAAATATGAGGCGGCCATTTTATTTGTTTTAAGTCAACATTGACAAGCTAAATCCACATGGCAATAACGCACATGGTCTATACTTTGCACAGGTAAATAATCTATTACACATATTACCAAAGCTACTTGCTTTCTACAATTTCGATATTGTCGTGGTCAACTGATTACGAATCAGATGTGGATAATTTACATCTTCTTAAACTGTTTTTTATATTACTCTCCTTGACACAGCTTTCTTGACACCGGAACCTCAACGCTCCCCTGCAGGTAGGTTATTTCATAGCATTCTATATGTTCCAATCCTATTTCATTTCAGGAAGGAAGATGTTGGCATTAATGATTGAGGATGTATTTGAGATTTATTCAGCAAAGTAGACATGGTAATGACAGGAGTATCATTTGAATAGAAAGTTCGATGGCTACAAAAGGTTAATATTCATGTAATGTTGTTATATAAAAAAAATGTAAGGTGAAGAGAATAATACAATCAACCTTGTATATCATGTTTATCATCCAGGGTATCTTTGTACTTTGAATTAATATCAAGATTTTAAATTTTGTGTATATTGTGGTTTAACAGTCCTGTACGGTGTTGGATCTGATAACAAAATCTATAGTCGTAAAGGTATTGAAGGAGTCTGGGAAGGTCCTATTGCCGATACTTGTTGTGTGATGGCCATGACTGTTCTACAAGATGGAACCATTGTTGGTGTAGGGATGGATAATCAACTCTATTACAAGACTAACATCAATGCACAATGGCAAGGACCAGTTGCAGGCAGTTGCTGTGTGACTGATATAACCACACTTGAAGATGGCAGACTTCTAGGTGTTGGTATGGGAGGCAAGCTGTGGACACGTCCTGGTGTTCACGGTAGCTGGAGTGGTCCAGTAGCATCCAGCTGTTGTGTGAAGTCTGTGTCTGTCTTGCCAAATGGTATGATTGTTGGTGTTGGGATGGGCGGTAAACTATGGACCCGACCTGGTGTGGAGGGAACTTGGTCTAAAGTTGATAATGATGGTGTGGTATCTGATGTCACCGTTGGTGCCGATGGTACTGTGCTAGGTATTGGCCAATCATGTGGTCTGTGGAAGAGATCAAGCTATACATCGGCATGGCAGGGTGAAATCGCCAATAGTAAATGCGTCAAATCAGTTTCTTTCGTCGATAAATGTAAGTATGATTAATTAATTATCTGATAACTAAAAGTTATTGATGTCTGTTGGAAGTCAGTTTCGTCTTCTGCTTTTAAACCAAGATGCGAATTAACTCTATTGTGAACTATTGTGTAGTAAAGTAATAATAAACGACTACTGTAAGTTACTGCGAAATACTTCAATTTCCCTTTGTCTGTAAATATGAGGCGGCCATTTTATTTGTTTTAAGTCAACATTGACAAGCTAAATCCACATGGCAATAACGCACATGGTCTATACTTTGCACAGGTAAATAATCTATTACACATATTACCAAAGCTACTTGCTTTCTACAATTTCGATATTGTCGTGGTCAACTGATTACGAATCAGATGTGGATAATTTACATCTTCTTAAACTGTTTTTTATATTACTCTCCTTGACACAGCTTTCTTGACACCGGAACCTCAACGCTCCCCTGCAGGTAGGTTATTTCATAGCATTCTATATGTTCCAATCCTATTTCATTTCAGGAAGGAAGATGTTGGCATTAATGATTGAGGATGTATTTGAGATTTATTCAGCAAAGTAGACATGTTAATGACAGGAGTATCATTTGAATAGAAAGTTCGATGGCTACAAAAGGTTAATATTCATGTAATGTTGTTATATAAAAAAATGTAAGGTGAAGAGAATAATACAATCAACCTTGTATATCATGTTTATCATCCAGGGTATCTTTGTACTTTGAATTAATATCAAGATTTTAAATTTTGTGTATATTGTGGTTTAACAGTCCTGTACGGTGTTGGATCTGATAACAAAATCTATAGTCGTAAAGGTATTGAAGGAGTCTGGGAAGGTCCTATTGCCGATACTTGTTGTGTGATGGCCATGACTGTTCTACAAGATGGAACCATTGTTGGTGTAGGGATGGATAATCAACTCTATTACAAGACTAACATCAATGCACAATGGCAAGGACCAGTTGCAGGCAGTTGCTGTGTGACTGATATAACCACACTTGAAGATGGCAGACTTCTAGGTGTTGATATGGGAGGCAAGCTGTGGACACGTCCTGGTGTTCACGGTAGCTGGAGTGGTCCAGTAGCATCCAGCTGTTGTGTGAAGTCTGTGTCTGTCTTGCCAAATGGTATGATTGTTGGTGTTGGGATGGGCGGTAAACTATGGACCCGACCTGGTGTGGAGGGAACTTGGTCTAAAGTTGATAATGATGGTGTGGTATCTGATGTCACCGTTGGTGCCGATGGTACTGTGCTAGGTATTGGCCAATCATGTGGTCTGTGGAAGAGATCAAGCTATACATCGGCATGGCAGGGTGACATCGCCAATAGTAAATGCGTCAAATCAGTTTCTTTCGTCGATAAATGTAAGTATGATTAATTAATTATCTGATAACTAAAAGTTATTGATGTCTGTTGGAAGTCAGTTTCGTCTTCTGCTTTTAAACCAAGATGCGAATTAACTCTATTGTGAACTATTGTGTAGTAAAGTAATAATAAACGACTACTGTAAGTTACTGCGAAATACTTCAATTTCCCTTTGTCTGTAAATATGAGGCGGCCATTTTATTTGTTTTAAGTCAACATTGACAAGCTAAATCCACATGGCAATAACGCACATGGTCTATACTTTGCACAGGTAAATAATCTATTACACATATTACCAAAGCTACTTGCTTTCTACAATTTCGATATTGTCGTGGTCAACTGATTACGAATCAGATGTGGATAATTTACATCTTCTTAAACTGTTTTTTATATTACTCTCCTTGACACAGCTTTCTTGACACCGGAACCTCAACGCTCCCCTGCAGGTAGGTTATTTCATAGCATTCTATATGTTCCAATCCTATTTCATTTCAGGAAGGAAGATGTTGGCATTAATGATTGAGGATGTATTTGAGATTTATTCAGCAAAGTAGACATGGTAATGACAGGAGTATCATTTGAATAGAAAGTTCGATGGCTACAAAAGGTTAATATTCATGTAATGTTGTTATATAAAAAAAATGTAAGGTGAAGAGAATAATACAATCAACCTTGTATATCATGTTTATCATCCAGGGTATCTTTGTACTTTGAATTAATATCAAGATTTTAAATTTTGTGTATATTGTGGTTTAACAGTCCTGTACGGTGTTGGATCTGATAACAAAATCTATAGTCGTAAAGGTATTGAAGGAGTCTGGGAAGGTCCTATTGCCGATACTTGTTGTGTGATGGCCATGACTGTTCTACAAGATGGAACCATTGTTGGTGTAGGGATGGATAATCAACTCTATTACAAGACTAACATCAATGCACAATGGCAAGGACCAGTTGCAGGCAGTTGCTGTGTGACTGATATAACCACACTTGAAGATGGCAGACTTCTAGGTGTTGGTATGGGAGGCAAGCTGTGGACACGTCCTGGTGTTCACGGTAGCTGGAGTGGTCCAGTAGCATCCAGCTGTTGTGTGAAGTCTGTGTCTGTCTTGCCAAATGGTATGATTGTTGGTGTTGGGATGGGCGGTAAACTATGGACCCGACCTGGTGTGGAGGGAACTTGGTCTAAAGTTGATAATGATGGTGTGGTATCTGATGTCACCGTTGGTGCCGATGGTACTGTGCTAGGTATTGGCCAATCATGTGGTCTGTGGAAGAGATCAAGCTATACATCGGCATGGCAGGGTGAAATCGCCAATAGTAAATGCGTCAAATCAGTTTCTTTCGTCGATAAATGTAAGTATGATTAATTAATTATCTGATAACTAAAAGTTATTGATGTCTGTTGGAAGTCAGTTTCGTCTTCTGCTTTTAAACCAAGATGCGAATTAACTCTATTGTGAACTATTGTGTAGTAAAGTAATAATAAACGACTACTGTAAGTTACTGCGAAATACTTCAATTTCCCTTTGTCTGTAAATATGAGGCGGCCATTTTATTTGTTTTAAGTCAACATTGACAAGCTAAATCCACATGGCAATAACGCACATGGTCTATACTTTGCACAGGTAAATAATCTATTACACATATTACCAAAGCTACTTGCTTTCTACAATTTCGATATTGTCGTGGTCAACTGATTACGAATCAGATGTGGATAATTTACATCTTCTTAAACTGTTTTTTATATTACTCTCCTTGACACAGCTTTCTTGACACCGGAACCTCAACGCTCCCCTGCAGGTAGGTTATTTCATAGCATTCTATATGTTCCAATCCTATTTCATTTCAGGAAGGAAGATGTTGGCATTAATGATTGAGGATGTATTTGAGATTTATTCAGCAAAGTAGACATGTTAATGACAGGAGTATCATTTGAATAGAAAGTTCGATGGCTACAAAAGGTTAATATTCATGTAATGTTGTTATATAAAAAAAATGTAAGGTGAAGAGAATAATACAATCAACCTTGTATATCATGTTTATCATCCAGGGTATCTTTGTACTTTGAATTAATATCAAGATTTTAAATTTTGTGTATATTGTGGTTTAACAGTCCTGTACGGTGTTGGATCTGATAACAAAATCTATAGTCGTAAAGGTATTGAAGGAGTCTGGGAAGGTCCTATTGCCGATACTTGTTGTGTGATGGCCATGACTGTTCTACAAGATGGAACCATTGTTGGTGTAGGGATGGATAATCAACTCTATTACAAGACTAACATCAATGCACAATGGCAAGGACCAGTTGCAGGCAGTTGCTGTGTGACTGATATAACCACACTTGGAGATGGCAGACTTCTAGGTGTTGGTATGGGAGGCAAGTTGTGGACACGTCCTGGTGTTCACGGTAGCTGGAGTGGTCCAGTAGCATCCAGCTGTTGTGTGAAGTCTGTGTCTGTCTTGCCAAATGGTATGATTGTTGGTGTTGGGATGGGCGGTAAAGTATGGACCCGACCTGGTGTGGAAGGAACTTGGTCTAAAGTTGATAATGACGGTGTGGTATCTGATGTCACCGTTGGTGCCGATGGTACTGTGCTAGGTATTGGCCAATCATGTGGTCTGTGGAAGAGATCAAGCTATACATCGGCATGGCAGGGTGAAATCGCCAATAGTAAATGCGTCATAGATGTAACGTTCGCGTAACAACGTAAGTAGAACCCAATTAAATTTTTTAGAAATTAATATTTGCCATTCTGAAAATTAACAAGGTTCTCAATTTTTAAAGAAGTTAACGTACATTTAGTTTCGTGATAAAGAATCGGTTTATTAAGCTAAGTATTTTTAGTGTGGGGTGTGACATAACATAACTTTCTACTAAACAATATCACTATACTATAAAAGTGAAACAGTAACGATTTCATTATTTCATTACTTGTATAACTTTATCTCAAAATTTAAACATGATGTTATGCCATTCTCCTCAAATCTTTGGACAATTTCTTCCTATGTGAGCGTTTATGTAAGTGATGGTGTTACATAATAAAGTATACATACTGTTTGGCCATAATAATCGAAAAGACATGGAGTCGTTCGTTTTTTAATATGTCAAAGTCAACATGCCCTGTAGCAAATTCTTCAAAACATTAAAACAAATTGCGCCTTTTATTTTGAACTTAATATTCATACCATTCCAAGAAAAGAGCATATGATTTGACGTGAAATAGCTGCAGTCTTCAGCATTTACAATATGACAGAATTTGACTTCTTTGTTCTCTGACAAAACTGGAGCCCCGCCGATTGAGATGTACTCAATCCCTTCGAAAAAAATTTGATTATATATATATATATATACCGTATCTCCTCGGGTTAGCGCCCTCACATGGGCAAGCGCCCAGGCCTTTCTTTTTTTTACAATGTCGACTTTTGGCAAAGTTACGGGAAACCGCCCCCCCCCCCCCATACCTAAACTTTGAATAGATGATTGTGTATGTGAGAGCTAATAAAAGAAGAACGTCTAAATCCAGGTATGCGACGAATGAAATTTTTGTTCTTCCTGTTCTTCCGCATTCATGCGTCTAAAAATTCATTCACAATCTGACCTAGCATCGTCATTATTTTGACGTACCGCATGTAGTATATATATAATTTATGTTTTTTTTTTCAATTTACAGATATGACCCGTTGCGGATGGAATCTTTGTCCTTTGTTTCTACTTTTGGGGATTTCGATGGATAGAAGTATCATTTTACCTGAATGCAATGGGTAGACTCAACATTAATATTTGTTTCAATTCATGTAAGACGATGGCAGTATATCCATTCAACTTCAAGGTTTCTCATGTATTTGTTCAAATTGAGTCATGTCAAAATAAGATTTAGCCCATGCTAACAAATTGTATTAGGTTCGATACTGTTGAGTGGAAAATTTAGATCCACGTGTTCATCTGTATATCTTTTTATCTATTATGGCATACGGCATAGGAAATCTTATGTTTATCTGCAATACGCAATAAAGATTTCTAAGCGGAAATGTCTATATTTTTTATGTATGTATGTATGTTTGTGTGTGTGTATGTATGTATGTATGTATGTATGTATGTATGTGTGTATGTATGTATGCGTGTGTATGTATGCGTGTGTATGTATGTATGTGTGTGTGTTTGTTTGTGTGTTTGTGTATGTATGTATGTATGTATGTATGTATGTATGTATGTATGTATGTATGTATGTCCGTACGTACGTACGTACATATATATGTATGTATGTATGTATGTATGTATGTATGTATGTGTGTGTGTATGTATGTATGTATGTATGTATGTATGTATGTATGTATGTATGTATGTATGTACCATAGTATAGTCTTAACCAGTGATTGACAGGAGATTAACTTCACCAGTAACCAATAAGGAACTGTCAATATCTGTTGGAAACGGAACGTTGTTTTTGTATTGCTTACAAGTTTTAGAATTAACATCACGAATTGACGTTGCCCACATTAAGGTCATTTTCTATATCAGTTACAACTATGGATGTGAACTGTGTTCAAATCAGAGTATCGCACTCATCCACACCATAAGATTGACAGGCGAGCCCAAGTTTAAGTCTCAAATACACACTTTGTAAAAGTCAATTTTAAACCACAATTACCACAACTCTCCAACTTCTCGACAAGAACATCAAGTTCTACAATCAAACGTACGGACATCTCGCCACCTTTCAGATCACTTCGAAGTTGGAGTCATCAACTTTGTAAACATCGGGAACTTTGGGGACAGTTCTCAGAAATAAATATATTACTGTCCGAGGCAAAACTAGAGTCTCTCCAAGGTAAAACCAGGGGTTTAAATCCTGACATCTGAAAATTCATAATCATACCCCAGAATACATTAAATCAAAACACAATAATTCTAACCCACAATTACTGAATTTTCAGTCCTGAAACTTGCTTTTGTCCATAAGACTTACATACATGCACGAGCTCAACACACGGTGATTGGTGTATCGCTCTCCTTGACTGGCTGGGTAGGAAAAAAATAGGTAGACTCACTGTCATAAATCGATTTATAAATCCATGTGAGCACTGTGACAACTAAAGCAGTCCCTTTACATACTATTTTCTTTCAGATGTAGGCTAAAACAATAGTGAATGCCAGACAGTCAAATGTATGAGAAACATCGATTGCTCACTACGCTAGATTAGAACACTCTTTTACCTGCGCAGTGAAGTATCCATAGTGAAAATGCGCAGTAAAAAAGACCAGTTTTCATCCTTAAATAAACGTCACGACGTGAAAGAGAATAATTGACTGAATAGTTCACGGACTAAACAACACAATAACACGTACTTCTAAAGTCACGCACTTTACTTTACCAACGGTGACACGCACGTCACACACAACAGAAAATTGCAGTTTCTTCTGGACGCAGCTCTGCCTCTTCTCAGTTCTGCAGTACGATTACGCTCGTACGTTGTAGAGAGTGATGAACTCCACGGCCACAACTTTATTATGAAAACTTGCGTGTACGTAAATGTTTCAAAGTAGTCAGAGACAGAGTACTGGTCCGGGAATGCAGTACACTCACGTTTAAAGTTTGTCTGCTTTAGAATAGGACGTTCCTCTTTGTATGCACGGCGACGACAGAAACCAATGCAATAACCATACCTACAGCCACATATACCACAAGTTCTGGAAATAGAACTTTTTTCCAAAGTTAGTTAGCCCGCACTGTAAATGACGTCAGATATACGAGAACACCCTGTGTTGGCGGAGCTCCGGGACTGCTTAGACCAAACTCTATTGACCGTCTCAATACAAAGGCAACGTGGATAACTGTTGTTTGACTGCAGCATAGAAACTTGTGAACCGCTCTAAGGACAGTTGTGCTGTGACACGCAAACACAAATTAATTATAGATCTTTGTATTCATGAGATGGATAAAGCAAACAGGTGGCTATGCAGCAAAGTATAGGTAGACATCACTCAATAGAAATGCATACATAAGAACTAATAGTAAAAACAAAGATGTAAAATAAAGACAAAGTGAGGGCGCCATGTATACCTCGGCTGCAAAAGCATAGATATTAGTATCTGACTTCAGTCACTACCCTCGCCAAGCGGTGATGTGTATTAAAAGGTTGAGTTTTCACCGTTGCGTGTTTGTTTTCGTGTTGAAAAATGTTTCTCTGTCTTTGTCTGTTTGTTTGTCTGTTTGTTTGTTTGTTTGTTTGTTTGTTTGTTTGTCCACAGGATACCTTAAATGTTATAGATAGTTAATTAATGGATAGATTATGTAAAACAGCGTCAATGGCGTTGTAGCATACTGGCTACTAGTCATAGATAGCAATAAGGTTTATATGAGAGATGCACAAGTAGAAGACGAGTTGACAACGTCTGACATGAAAGGAAAAGACGACATGGATGCTGATTATTTACACGATATACGTAATATAATAATGTTTATTTGTAGTCATTATCTTGTTACAGAATCAAGAAATCTTAAATAGGCTATGGGTTTTAAAATGTTCATGTTGGAGCATCATTTCCTTCCTTTTAAAGTCACAGTAAGTACTAAACATTGATACTGTACGGAACAAAAGATTCTAATTTCATATAGGGCTCAGCCCATAAAGCTCACGCCAGGTAGAATTGGAAATTTAAATTTATCATTACAATTTATGTAATTGAAAAAAAATTCGATTTGATGTAGTATTGTCAACTTGAATGCAGGGTCAATATTGTGCAACTTTAGAGTTAATG
>NC_135561.1:7996231-8023731 GCF_964340395.1 Glandiceps talaboti
GACTCTTAACAGAAGTATCAAAGCTTTCCACGCCACTAAGACGTTTGTTTACATCTTCCATGTCCTGCACAAGACTTTCAAGAATTTGAAATCTTTCCTATGTTTAAGAAATATATAGGAAAAGAATGTTAACGATGATAAGGGAATATAGGGGACATCTTAGTGGGAGCGTAGCTTATTTCACATCTCAAACCCTCACTTCAGCTAACAATGCATATTTTGTGTACAACTGCCAACTTTAAACCCTGAATAGCGAAACACCTGTAACTCTCAAACATTCTTGCTGTTTCACATTCTCACTTCCACCTATTATTAAATCATAATCATAAATCATAAATTATTAAATCACAAATTATTGTTTTATACAGCATATTAATTTCAAAAGTCTATGTACGCTACACATTTCTTAAGGGCCAATATACAAGATATGTATATTTTAAAACTGATAAAATAAATTCATATACTAGTTCTAATGAAGATAAGATAGGAAAAACAAACGAAGAACAGCGTAACATACCAAAACTTCATCGTGATGATTATTACTGTCAGCTGGCTCTGGTACTATCAGGGGATCCAACTTCTCACTTTGACTATCTTGCGCTAACGTCTCGATTTGACCACCTTGCACACCGACTCCAGATGTTGGAATATTTTCATTATCATGAACTGCCACTTCTACCTTTTGTGGTATAGCATTCTCTACGGTTTTGACAGTACCTGCGTCGATGGTGAAAACAGTGGCCAGCAGCAAGCTAAGGTATACGAAGGCAAGTTGCATTTTGCTTTTCGAGCAGTACCCCCTCATGTGTCTTCGATCACAGGTATGAATAGTGCACAGTGGGGACCGTGGTTTAAATAAAGTTGATGTCGTGACAATCAAATGCTTATATCCTGTTATAATGAGCAGCATAGGGGACAGGATGTGTTGCTCCGTTATCACGACTGTTAAGGTGTTGATATGATGTTGTATCATTAACATGTCAGGACTTTGGACATTAGTCATAGACTAGACAGCGATATGGTTTATAAGAGAGATACACAAGTAGAAGACGGGTTGACAACATCTGACATAAAAAGAAAAGACGACATGAAAGCTGATTGACATGATATACGTAATATAATAATGTTTATTTGTAGTCATTATCTTGTTACAAAATCAAGAAATCTTAAATAGGGTATGGGTTTTAAAATGTTCATGTTGGAGCATCATTTCTTTCATTTTAAAGTCACAGTAACTATTAAACGTTGATACTGTATGGAGCAAACTATTCTATTAATATTAGTGGGAGGGGAACGGGACATCGTAGGGGTTTTCCCCGTACGGTATCATGATGCCAGCCTTGTTACGCTAAGTGACAGATCGATACGATATCTTATCAATTCTTTTAAATGGTCTCGTAGGTGCTAGTAAATCATGTAGCACGTCATCCTGTATGAATGAAACATAGACAATTAGAATGTTTAGACGGGTTCTGACTAATAAGTGAATACATATATTTCAAATATATAGCATACGTATTATTATCATAAAGGATTCTTGTCATTACCGGCATCTAATTATGGTGACTGCCACAGGTATTTTTTCAACACAAATACATTACTTTGTACTGGTGTGTAATGATATTGCCAACACATATCAGTAGCAATAGTCTGAATGTGTAGAATTAGCTGTCACTACTAAATACCAGTCGTCAAATACAAGCCGATATAAACTTTCACACGAGTGAAAATATTTATAACACCTAAAACCTCAATTAAACTATTCTAGTATAACGTTAGCGATAATGTATGCCTTCTATGACGTCACAGTTGTCTTCTGGTATTGTTAGAACAGTTGATGGCATAGTACGAATTTCCTCGACAATTGTTATAGATAATGAAAGCACATAAAATGTATTATACGTGATCTCAGTAGCTAATACCCATTGTGATTATTGTTCTCCAATGTGTCAATGCCACGGAGATTACAATTCACTTAGTACGTCATAATTAAACAAATTTTATTTGCGGAAAGTAAGTCAAAATAATTATTACATAATACCAGTATGTATATTAATGGTGCAAATCTAGAGATCTGATTGGTCAAGATCGACACAAGTAACTTTTACGCTCGTGCCTATATGTAGTCAACTGATCAAAACTTCAGGGATTCCCATCCTAAGAATTGGTTTATTGCCTACTTACATCACACTTCATTTCAACTTCTGAATGTCTTCATTATAAAGATTGCAACAAACAATTCCCCGCATATTAGATATATCATAAGTTACCAAACCTAGAAGTATACAGATAGATATATTGCCTATAATTCAACAAGGAAAATCTTTATATTAATCGTTATAGTGGCGTACATGTGTTTTGTCACCCCGGAAATTAACTATCCAGAAACGTTAAATGAGTATATGCATAATAGTTTTATTTTGAGCAAACAGCACAGGTAAGTTCATTTCCATCGACGTAAGGACCACATGGCATTGACCCTCCAGTGACGCAACGACTTTCAACAGAGAACAGATAAGCACCGTCTGCCTGAGTGGCAGAGTTGGGTAGAGGTTGTGCTTCCCCATCAACACAGATGAACTCAGTGTTTCTACGGTTGGCAATTGTCCTCTCACTAGCTAGATATCCCCAATACTCTTTGGTCCAGGTTTCATCAGGACATTCATTTCTGGCTGGTACCATTAGGGCTGTACTGCGGTTTGGAACTCTGCACACAGCACAGGGGGGATCTTGGTAGTCTAAAGCTGCTAAGGAGCCAAAATTAAAGAAGTACTGCGAGTGATAGAGGAGTGATGTATATGGTCCAACACCAGCTTTTGTTTCTTCATATATTGGTTGAAATGGCATACATAGATACTGAGTACCACCACCATCTTCGTTCCAGTGGCTGCCACCAACAAATCCTGGATAGACAAATACTAGTGAACTCCAAAAGATATATAATTACATGCAAAAGAAAACATCGGAATAAATAGCTGACCTGAAACATCCTAAGTGTAATGTTTGACTTTTATTCATACAATAATCAATGTATTTACCATTTCAATTGCTACTCAAATACTAGAGAACATATTTCTTTCTTCCTTTATTTATTAATTGATTCATTTATTCAATTATTTCCGTACTTCATTATTTATTATTTACTTTCATCCATATACTCATGTATTGGTATATAGCTATATTGTATTATCTACTTGTCCGTTTCTTTCCTGTCATACATGTTCCATACCCCCCCCCCCGACAAATTCTGAATGATGTGATCACAAGAGAACGCCAACTAAGTACTAAGATTATGATGTTAAGGTATGTCTGTCATAGGTGACTTTGTCCTCTTCCATTGCCTGCATTAAACTTACCATCGTAAACCAACTCTGCTGTTTCAGGACAAGTTGAACGTCCATATCGAATGTAGGTAGACCCACCTTGTACTTGTAGTCCTGCAATAAATGACACATTATATTTGATGTGATATTTCCAATGAAAACAAACACATCTGGCAAAAGCTCCCATAGCTATAACCTTGTGTTACATATTGGTAATGTCTATTCATCATGAAAAAGATATGATATGAATTCTTTACTGGATAAATTCATGTCAGATAAACAGCCTCATCAGTAATTGTTGAGGGTACCGTGTATACTTCTGTGATGTATGTGTAAATATACATACATACATACATACATATACATACATACATACATACATACATACATACATACACACACACACACACACACACACACACACACACACACACATACATACATACATACATACATACATACATACATACATATACATACATACATACATACATACATACATACATACATACATATATATGTATAAAGTTTTGTTAACATGTATGACCTTGTTCACATGATTCCTGTGCTATGCCTACGTCACAATATTCTGCTCTATATCCAGGATCAGTCGTAAAGCACCATGGTTTGCTGGCTCCATCCGGGTTCCTACAGTAGTTATGGTTACCAATACCGGCATATTTATAAACGTCATCTTTAAAATTATGTCCATGTGGTTGTTGGTCTGTCCATCTTTGACATGTACGATTGTACATAGTAGTTGACACTGTGCCACGATAGTCAATACCATTCTGTTTTGTATAGCATTCAACTGCTGAAATATTGCAATGAATATAAATGTGTTAATGTCTTTCTATACTGTTCATGGATTAAGAATTTTTAATCATACATTTTGTAAAAATTGAGTATAAAAATACAATTTGCACAGGTCAAAATTAATTCTGTTATGGTTTTGTGAGTAAAAGTACATTATTGTACTAATGAGTCGGACATTAATACTACGTTCTCAAACAAACAACTGTTGAAAAGTCGGTTTCAATTTAACATTGAAGTAACTGTGCGAGCGGACAATGTTCTCACGTAACTGCAGTATTTGAAGAAGGAAAGACACTATGAGAACGAGTACAGTTGTATTTACCTGTACTAGCAGAGGTAGTATCCAACAGCGCTTGAATTTGATAAGACTGGGCCATGAGGTCATCGAGTTGTTTGGTGTGTGTGACATCGGTGTCTTCTATGTTTTGAAGGCGTGTATAGAGTGATTTATCGTCCAAATCATCGACGCGTTTGTTATAGTCTTCTAAAAGGCGTTCAATTCTCTGTAATTTTGTCTGGCAACAGGAAGATACCGAGAGAGTAGACATGTGATAAGTGCATAATTTACAAAAAGAAAGCGTCTGATCATGACTTTGTAGGAATAATGGTAGACGTAGTATTAAAATTAAACTTGCTCTTAAACCAAAAAGAGTATTACAATGTATAAACTTATTATAAGAAACTGCTGGTCGACTTGAAAAATTTCAGTTTTCCATTGTACTTCAGTACAATGAAATTAATCATTCCAGACTGTGAGTTAAAGCTTCAAGTGGGACATTTTTTTCATAAAATAACCAGAGATATATTAACTAAAATTTGGTCATTTACTTATAAAAAGACATTGTAATTGTTAATTGGTTGTCAATATTATCTGTAGGTGGTGTAGTGACAAGTTTGAATCTTGGGGGAAAGCTCAGTTTTGAATCTGTCACCCTATTAAAACTATACTGTAACTGGGGTATCATATATATATATATATATATATATATATATAGTAAATAGTATCAAACTCGTAGAATAGAGTGCTCGATGATTGGGTAAGCAGGGCGGGAATAATCAAAGTAGGTTGGTTGGAACTTGAGGTGCTTGGTTGTAACTCCGAGTTTCACGCTCAATGCGTTCATCAGACAACGTTGTCTGATGAACGCATTGAGCGTGAAACTCGGAGTTACAACCAAGCACCTCAAGTTCCAACCAACCTACTTTGATTATATATATATATATATATATATATATATATATATATATATATATATATATATATATATATATATATATATATATATATATATATATATATATATATATATATATATATATATATATATATATATATATATATATATATATGCACACACATAAGCAATATGGATGGGCAAAATAATATTAACATACAACATACCCAGACATCACCTGCACTATCGCCACCCTCGGCCAAGTCATTAATATTAGATTTTGACTTCTTCGTCACGGTTTGTTCAACGTCTGGCAATGAAGTCATCGAATCAGCAGTAACTATCCCATCACCCGTCTGATGTGGTACATTATTGTCTACAGATTTAACAGTACCTGCATCGACGTTGAAGATTAGCAAAACCAATGTAAAGAATACAAAGACGAGCTGCATTTTCTCTGCATACAGTACCATCGTCACTTGACTATGTCTGATAAACAGCACATTGTCAGGTTTAAATACTATTGGTGTCGTGACTATTGAGTGTTGGATACTGATAACCTATACTTATTAAGTTCAAAGGAACAGGATATGGCATGGCATGAAATAACAATGAGATTAGATGAGATGATGTGGTGTGGTGTATTATCTTGACTATTTGCCGAATTGCAAAATAAAGGTAAAGCAAAGGGGATTTCCAGCTCAAAATTACTGACAGCTTTGTCCAAGGACACGTCAACATTTCTTTGCTGTCTGTGACTTGGAAGATTGCCAGAATCATGACACCATAGATGCCTTTATTACTAGTATAAACATTAAACTACAGGCGTCAGCGAATATTTTAGCCGTGTAGACACCTTTATATCATGTTACTGCATATATATGTATATGTGCCTCTCAAATCATAATTTCAAACCACTGTTTTACGGTGTAAAGTTGTCTAACAGAATATAAACTGTATTTTGCATCTGATATTCAGCTGATAATAATATGATTGAAGGAAGAAAACGGCCTGATACATTATACGTGTGGCACATTTCAGAATTGTAGCCATATATGTTACTATGGTTACATCAACCTCACCTCAGTAATGATTGTAAACAACTAAAAGCGTGAATGAATCTTTAAGTTAGTTGTTTACAATTATTACTGAGGTGAGGTTGCTGTAACCATGGTAACACATATGGCTACACTTCTATAATGTACTACAAGCAAACAACTCAAAATACGTACAACACATATACGCAAGCATAAACAGTGTGCAAACACGCCGAATAAAGCACAGTCATGAAGAAACACAGCAACACTTATCACACAGTCACATGAAAGCAAACATACACTCATCCATGTCGTAGATAAGTGTAGAATATCAGCAAGAAGTCGACATATCTTTAGAATGTGTGCAATATAGGATAAGAAATGACGGCACTACATTTTAAATTGAAAACAATATGTGTGTGTATATATATATATATATATATATATATATATATATATATATATATATATATATATATATAAGAGTGATGATACGTTGATTTCTATTGACTTTTAAAATATGCTTAATTGGTGAACTTATCTTGTTTGCACACGCACGGTCAGAGAAAGCGTTAACCACGTGTAACTGCATTGTAGACTAAATTACATCACCGGGATCGTCCTTATCATCCCTCCCCTTTCGAACCGTTCGTGCGGAATGGGATGTAGGAGCGCCCACAACGGCTGATCTTTGAGCCTGCTTAAGGGTTAAATGTAAAATGACAGGCAAAAGTTCGACAACTAAAGCTTGTAGTTACATGTAACACCAGTTGCATAGACTCAGCTTAATTCACATTATGATATATCGCCAATATTCATTAACATGCATATGCGTTAAAATATTAAGCGTTCGCCATTCATGTGTTTAAATATTACTGATAGAATGAGCAATTAAGTATACAACCTCGTGACTGTTACTTGGTGCCTTTCTCATTCCGTGAATTTACGCCACCTGTTACATGTAAAAACATTCAATTATGCAACTTATGCGTATTCTTCAACAAGAGGGCGTTGTTCTCGTGGCGACCATTGAATACATTCCAATAATTTCCGAACTTATTTGTAGCCACCAGGTGTTATTTATAGTATATGTAAATTTAATAGGTCAATTGATAGGTCAATATATTTTACTAACTATATGTCTCAATTTGTGCCAGTTGTGTTCAATATACGAAAGGTGTTTGTAGGAGTGAAAAGATATCTTCTATGATAACTCTTGACTTGAAGATAAATAATATTATCCAAAAACATTGTACAAAAGACTGTTCCATATTATCGTTCATGATATTTTATTTACAGAAAGGTTTAGCTTATTGTTCAATGATGTCACATTCGAATAATCAAAGAGACAAAAAAGTCACTTAGGATTTGTTAGATAGACTTGTTTGATTGTCACGTGTTCAATTGCTGTACCTAAGTAAATAACAAAATAAAAAAGAATTTGCGATTATGTGCATTATGTATTGTATTTGTGTTGCAGTACTGACAAGATTGTACCATACAATGTTCGAAAATAAAACTGAACTATTTACGATACTGTATGTATATATACAAATAGACATGCAAGTATATGGATATTAGCCTGAGAGTAAGGATGATCTTTTGTTATTAAATTTTTTTCTTTTCTTAAGTTTGCTCATTTCTAATTTGGTTCGATCTTATTGACTTTTTTGTTTTTCTTCCATGAACTCTGCTAGGAATCATATATCATGGATTGATAAAACATGACAATTTGACCTATCATATAAGACTAAAGTTTGATAAGAATATCAACTCAAACGCAAAACTTAGCACCTCATATTGTGTCACCGGTGAGACTACTGTTTTAAACTCCTAATTTCCCTTCAATTCAGTAACAATTCACGGGCTAACGTTGCAGCGATCGCGAGATGAATCATAATATATATTATACAGTCATTGATGTAAAATTACTTAGTGCAGACAGCACAGGTAAGCTCATATCCATCCACATATGGGCCACATGGCATCGATCCTCCAAGGACACACCGGCTTTCAACATTAAACAATCGAGCGTTAACGGATGTTGCAGTCTCTGAGTCTGGTAGTGGTTTTGCATCGTGATCTAGACATACAAACTCTGATTCAATGTTTGAGTTGCGTGCTGAAACCAGATATCCGTGGTATTCCTCAGTCCACGTTTCATCTGGACAGACGTTTCTTGCGGGTACCATGACAACAGTGCTTCGCGAAGGAACTCTACAAACTGCACAGGGCGGGTCATGACCATCTAAATAAGCCAATGAACCATATTCTGTTCTGTAACCTGTGTCGTAAATGTACCCTCTAGCTGTTTGCACGCCAGAAACAACTTCGTCATATATTGGTTGAAATGGCATACAAAGAAACTGGGTACCTCCTCCTGGTTCGTTATAAAGAGTGCCTCCTACAAATCCTGTCGATGTATATAAAAAAGGCGAAACGCTCGATAAATCAAAAACATTTGCGTTATTTGCATTATAATATTTAACTTTATTCAAATGCTTTAGGGAGAGTTATCGTGGCGTCATACTATATACTAAACACAATTTTTACAGTTGAATACAGGTATGATTCCAGTGAATGAAAGCTAGATGAAACTAATAACATTGTTTAAGTTACTTCAATCGCTGCTGGTGCTTATGCCTATTCAACATTAGCATTCCAAATGTATTTGAATAATAGACATTACTCCCCACCATCTATATTTGAACCAAATCAAAATGGGGTAGACATGTAAAATACAAGATGCTTTCCCAATACCTACGACTCCCAAAGCATGGACAATGCTCACCTACTTGCATATCTCTTACAAAAGAATTCGCATATATGATAGGAAAATTACATAATTAGATTTCGGGTACCAATATAAACATTTCATCTCGACCACAATTTGTCGATTCACATTTAATTGTAAACGAGTGTTTTAGGTGCATTTTGAAGACGACCTGAAGTAAACTATGTGGAACTGTGTTACATATGTCGCCTCCGTAAAATAACCAGACCTCTGGAATATCACTATCAACACATTGTTGTATACATAAAAACGCGAGATTTGTTGTCAATGGCCGAATTGACAGAGGTCGGGGTTCGCGCCTTAGTGTGGATTTGATTCAAACATAGACATCGTACACTGTATATCATTCAAAGTTGCCAAGCACCAAGTAGAGAATAGCATCTTTCAGTTTGACACGACTGAACATTCACCACTTTTTGGGGCTGGGCACTCCGGTTTTTCCTGCTCTAAACAGATACGATAAAGCCTATGAGTAGCGATCCGCTGATATTCTTAAAGGAGACGCCAGTATAAATACTAGTTTATACTATATCACATTTTCTCACCGTTATAAACCCAATCAGCTGACTCCGGACAGTCTAATTGCCCATACCGTATATACGTTGACCCACCTTGAATGGTTATACCTGCAAGAAGTGTGAAAACATGATTTGTTACAATGCAATGCTTTATTTAACTGCCCAATCATATAGACATGTACATCAACGATATATAACCATTATTGTTGTTATCATTATTCATAGATGCCTCCGATTAGAACATCATTTTAGCATCCACCCTAGATAATTGACAAAAACAAAAATGGTAGTAATTTCCACTATGTTCACTTGATTTATAATTCATGAGCTATAAGTACCTCCTTCACATGCTTCCTGTGGTATCCCTACATCACAGTATTCTGTTCGAACATCGCTGTCTGTTGTAAAACACCATGGTCTTGTGGCGCCATCCGGGTTTCTGCAGTAGTTGTGGTTACCAAGACCGGCGTATTTATACATGTCATCGGTAAAGCTATGGGAATGGGGTTGTTGGTCGGTCCATTTTTGGCAATCACGATTCCCAACAGTGGTAGACACAGAGCCACGGTAATCTATTCCATTTGGATTTGTATAGCATTCTATTGCTGTAAATTATGATATATCGATTATTCTTTTTGAGTAAGAGGATAAAATAAAGTTCTGTGTTCAGAATAATAAGGAATAAAATTTGTTTTTAAAAAATTTCACGACATCGTAACAATACATGAGTTTAAAAGCAGTGACGTCGTGATAGAAAATGAAGACTTATAACATGATAATCTATTCAATGTACTTACAACGGTGGGATAAAACCTGTTTCGGAAACAGTTCGTCTTTGATTTAATTGGTCTAAAGCTAAAGACACTTACAACCACGGCACGGTAACATTTAATCATGGTAGTTTCACTGGTACCGAAAGAATTCACACGAAGGGGAATTATCGACGCTTTTCGCACTTCAAATCCTCCGAAATATTTGTACCATGAAATTTGAACATTTCAATACTTTCAGCGTACATTGCCAAAGACAAAAAGATATTATATAGTAATGTATTTAATTCAATTCCATCAGTAAACTATATCTACACTGCATTAACTATGCATTCCAGTATACAATTACAGGTGATCAACAGATAATTGTTTTAATTTATTTCATACCATTGTCGACTGCTGTGAATTCAAGCAATTGATCCACCCGGTAAGATTGAGAAGTCAGTCTATCAAGTTCATTCTTGACGTCAGTGCCAGATTCGTCTATTCCTGTAAGCTGCTGACTTTGATCGTTAAGACGTTCATTAACTGTCCGAAGGAGAACTTCAACCATCTCTAACCTAGACTGAATACATTAAGAATACATGTAAATTTCATTGTTGCATTCCTGCAAAGAAAATACCAGTTGGTTTTGTAATTAGATGGTGTACACAGTACTCTCGAAAATGCACCACCAAATAAAGCATATAAGAAATTGAAGAGAAACGTCACAAGAACATGGTGATCAGCGTATGAATCCAGGCAAACAAATATTCCAAAAGAAAGAGCACAATCCGATTACGTACTTAGCCACGATTTTAATCCCCACAATGAAATATACAGTAATATGGGTCAAACCGATTTTTTACACGATTTTCTGAAAACAAGAAAGTGTCATTCTTGAAAATAAATAATGAGGGACCTTCGATTTAATTATACTATAGCTATATGGATTTTATATTGACACGAATATAATATTTTATAATTCCACATTTGAAAGTATTTCATGAAAGGTTCCTAGAGAAAACCATTGCAATGTCTATTAAAATACACTGGCTACAACTTAAACAGGGGCATTTTGTGTTAAGCGACAAAACATAAACGGAGTGTCCAGTACCACCACGGTGGCACGAGCCGTTCCTCTATGGAACGGCTAGTGCCTCAACCCGCATAATTTCTCGTCGCTGAACATTTCCCATCAAATAAATCACACAGAGCTTCTCAACCACTCCCATTCTACCTTAAAACACCAAATACAAACCAATTATTTCATTTCTCGTGCGGCTCCCAACAACTGAAAAAGTCTCCGTGGCGTCAGCCATTCGGCCGGGTATGTACCGATGTCATACATACGCACAATAACGCTGACACTTGTGACAGCGCCACCAAGGAGACTTTTTTGACTGGTTGTGCGCTGCACGAGAAATGAATAATAGGTTCCCAGTTGGTGTTTTAAGGTACAATGGAAGCATTTGAATAGTTACATGGGATCTATTTCTTGGGAAATGTTCAACGACGAGAAATATCGTGGTCCCGGGGTATCGTGGGTAGTGCACGTGGTACTAGCCATTTCATTAAGGAACGGCTAGTGCCACCGCGGTGACAGTAGTCTATCCAGTGAGGGCCGGCTACTGACCGTGACCGGGTGGTACTAGACTCGGCCAAAGGTAAATTCGATAAAAAAGTTCGGAAACCTTAAAAGGTCATTTTACCTAATTAGCATTGATTTTTAACAGGTTTAATGCTTGAAAGCTAATTAGATTTGATTCTGTCCACATTCTAGTTTGACTTTTCCCCCATATACATATTATTAATGGCAGTGCTCAATGAATTATACAACCCGTAACACCAAAGTAAAGTGTTTTCTGTGTGTACCGCAATCGTTTGTAGCATCCATATTAAGTGTAAAAGAATAATGTTTCATTTGCTAATTGGTCACATTAGAAAGGGCACATGCTAGGCTTGTAAATAAACCAATTGAAACAGTATACTTTTACACTTGATATGAATGTTGTAATACAATATCGAAGCACGCTGGGACATACACTTTCAGTCACAGTGATCGGAACGTATACTTTCACGGCGTGAATGGTTACGTTTTTAGTGCAAATCCAACGTATTCTGGTCGATAGAGGCACTGCTTTGAGGGTCCGTACCATGAAATATAAATTCATTACGTTTTCTTACCGAGATGTGTGTATAGCAACTGGCACAAGTTTACTTGTAGATGATTCAATACACTTCGTGGTACAATATTACAAGTATGTCATTATATTTTACAAAATTGTTTTGAAAAATCCAGTTGCAGCTAGTACAGTTTTACAGTGTTTTTATGTTGGGTGGAATTTATGTTTCAAGCTTAGCTACTAATATTGTTCAAGACCTAATTATGACTCGCACTGTAAATCAATACTCGCCCAGGAAAGACAGCAAGACTAAAAGTCGCAAAGAGTAGCTACAACACATACAATTGATAATATCAAACATACCAATACGTCAGCTTGACTACCAATATTTTCAGTTAAGTCTTCATTTGTATCAGAATCCGACTTTTCCACTTGATCATCTTGCAGTTCAGGTATTGGAATCAGTGTGTCATGAACAGCTGTTCCTTCATCATCATCTTGTGGTATAGCATTCTCAGCTAATTTAACCGTGCCGGCTTCGATGTTGAAAGCTGTGACTAACAGCAACAGGAATATGGAGATGAGTTGCATTTTTCTCTATAAGCAGTAACACTTTAGGTATCCAGCTTGGTATGTGTGGTCCACACCAGGTGTCGGGGTTTAAATAACGTTAGTGTCGTGATGTGCAAAGGCTAATTACCAAATGTAATTCACATCCGTGTTGTAATATAGTTACCATTGTACACAGGGTTGGTATTGTCGATAGCAGTTTAAATTAAACTTGATGCCGTGACAGTCAAGTGGTAATTACCAGTAAACACTATATTGTAATATATACAGATATCCTGTTATATTGGACAGGATACGGACAGGATGTGATGTTCCGTTATCACGACTGTAAAGGTGTTGATATGATTTTATGCCATTAACATGTCAGGACTTTGGACATTAGTCATAGACAGCAATAAGGTTTATAAGAGAGATACACAAGTAGAAGACGGGTTGACAACATCTGACATAAAAAGAAAAGACGACATGAAAGCTGATTGACATGATATACGTAATATAATAATGTTTATTTGTAGTCATTATCTTGTTACAAAATCAAGAAATCTTAAATAGGGTATGGGTTTTAAAATGTTCATGTTGGAGCACCATTTCTTTCCTTTTAAAGTCACAGTAACTATTAAACATCGATACTGTATGGAGCAAACTATTATATTAATATTAGTGGGAGGAGAACGGGACATCGCAGGGGTTTTCCCCGTAAGGTATCATGATGACAACCTTGTTACGCTAAGTGACAGATCGATACGGTATCTTATCAATTCTTTTAAATGGTCAATTAATATCGCTTAATTCTGTTTGTACCGATATGTAAAAAGCGGCTGTTTATAGTATGTGCTAGTAAATCATGCTGCATGTTATCATGCATGAAATGTTTAGACGGGTTCTGACTAATAAGTGCATACGTATATTTCAAATATATGGCAAGTATTATTATCATAAAGGATTCTTGTCATTGCCGGCATCTAATTTGGGTGACTGCCACAGGTATTTTTTCAACACAAATATATAATAAGCAATTTACTTTGTACTGGCGTGTAATGATATTGCCTACACATATATCAGTAGCTATAGTCTGAATGGTGTAGAATTAGATATCACCATTAAATACCAGTCGTCAAATACAAGCCAGTATAACCTTTTCTCGCAAGTGAAAATATTTATAATACATAAAACCTCAATAAAACTATTCTAGTATGATGTTAATGATTATGTATGCCTTCTATGACGTCACATTTATCTTATGGCATTGTTAGAACAGTTGATGGCAGAGTACGAATTTCCTCGACAATTGTTATAGATAATGAAAGCACATAAAATGTATTATACGTGATCTCAGTAGCTATACTCATTGTGATTATTGTTCTTCAATGTGTCAATGCCACGGAGATTACAATTTTAAAAAAAAAAGACATTGTATCTGTTAATTAGTAGTCAATATTATCTGTAGGTAGTGTGTAGTGGCAAGTTTAAATCTTGAGTGGAAGCTTGATTTTGAATCTGTCACCATATTAAAACTGTACTAGTTGTAACTGGTGTATCGTTTTTCGATCAGACAACCACAATATATATTAACTGAAAATTGTTAAAATCCATAAGCAGTACAGAACCAGGTTGAAATCGTGATCGCCGTTGAGGGCACTGATTTTGGTGATTTGAGTTGTTGTGTACATACAGCTGCAAAAATTACGTTTACCCACAGGTGATACAATATAATATTGTTCACGGTGTATGATATTATTATCCTCAGCACATACCAAAAATATATATAGTTCCCTATAAATATGGGCCATGGTTTAAAACTGGTAGGCCTACTGTATTCCATTTCGTTATAAACAGTATTTCGGGTGAATATTAAATAACAAGTGATCAGAGATAAAGAGTCCCATGTGTCACCAAATGTTTACTTTGACATTAGGGGAGGCCATGGGACAACGATGAGGCTTCTTATCAAACTGCAACCCGTTATCTCTAAATGCTACTGCAAACTTCAAACCCATACGTTTTCACCTACGTCACAGTGTTAGATAGCAATCATCACCAGAGAGCCTCAACGGTTTGGAATCTTCAATTAAGGAATTGTGATTCGAGTTTAAACCTTTCTTAAACGGGGAAATGTGGTGATTTGTTTTCGCTGTGATTTAGTTATATATTGTTAATGATAGCCCACGATTCTGTATTTCAAGCTATGGTGGATATTTTTAGTGTAAATAAGTTGGCTTGTCTTGCTTATGGAACAGAATGTCGTCCATTTCCATTGATCCATATAATAATAAAGAAGTGTTCAACTACTGTACTCGACAAATTAAATTCTCAATCAAGAATAATCATGATATATAATGTTATGTCACATGTCGTTTGAGTCAAAAGAAAAACCATGAAGTCTTGGTGTATTCGGAACCGGCTTTCAAGAGAGTACTAGTATAAGGGGTGAAATATCGACGAAATTGAGGTAACAAAGTCCGAACATAAAAAACAACACAAATATAAATCGGACGTGTGTGTGTCTGTGTTGTTGTTGTTGTTGTTGTTGTTGTTGTTGTTGTTGTTGTTGTTGTTGTTGTTGTTCGCAACACAATTGAGCTATTTGCCGAATTGCATGTTAAGTGGAATGACCATCGGGGAAAATAAAGGTAAAGCAAAGGGGATTTCCCGCTCAAAATTACTGACGTCTTTGTCAAGGACATGTCAACATATCTTCATTGTCTGTGAATCTGCCAAGTTATCTGTTTTGCATACTTTGTATTATGATGGTCCTTATCTGTGATATATATAGATGACTTGGAAGGGTGCCAGAACCATGACACCATAGATGCCTTTAATATAAACATTAAACTACAGGCGCCAGTGAATATTTTAACCGTGTAGACACCTCTATATAATGTTACTGCATATATATGTATGGGTGCCTCGAATCATAATTTCAAACCACTGTTTTACGGTGTAAAGTTGTCTAACAGAATATAAACTTTATTTTACACCTGATATTCGGCTGATAATAATATGATTGAAGAAAGAGAACGGTTTGATACGTGTGGGACATTTCAGAAGTGTAGCCATATATGTTACCATGGTTACATCAACCTCACCTCAGTAATGATTGTAAACAACTAAAAGCGTGAATGAATCTTTAAGTTAGTTGTTTACAATTATTGCTGGGGTGAGGCTGCTGTAACCATGGTAACACATATGGCTACACTTCTATAATGTACTACGAGCAAACAACACAAAATTTAACACATATATAAACGCAAGCATAAACAGTGCGCAAAACGCGCCAAATAAAACACAGTCATGACGAAACACAGCAACACATATCACACAGTCACATAAAAGCAAACATACACTCATCCATGTCGTAGATAGGGATAGAATTTCAGCAAGAAGTCCACATATATTTAGAATGTGTGCAATATAGGATAAGCAGTAAAGGCACTGCATTTTAATTTGAAACAAGAAACAACGATAAATCTACAATAATATAAATCTTATGATTGTTGAAAGACTCCTCTAATTACATACCACTACGCCGTTATAATAAGATACCACATATAGGACTTTCTCGAAGGTAATTCAGGGCAACTGTTGGTTTCAGAGAAACAATGATTGCCAGATTTAGATCCGTCCAATCATTTCAAACTAAATGTGTTACATTGCACAGTTTATGCCGACTGGGTGAAACGGACACCTCTGGTACTGGTACAAATGTGAACTTTATTGCACCGCTAATTTTACATACAATTCTGTAATTATATTTAGATGTCTATTAAATATGTATGACTCTCTAGATATGTTCTAACAGTCGGTCAACCATCGTAGAGGATTCCCGCTGTGCTTTTCTTCCGTGAAGTAAACTCCTTCAAAAAAACAAATATACGATAAGAAATATATGTGAGGCGACTATGACAATGACATACAGTTTGTTGTGGTGCTAGCGTATGTTGTTATGTTGTGATATTCGTAATTTACTCGTCCTCAGGCGTAACTTGGTTTGGCTTAGAATAAGTACGAATACCGCCCTCTGTGTATTTTTTTAAAACATTTTTGTACAACTTCTATACTCTCTTCTTGGGTTAATTTATGATTATATTTTTATAATCTACGTTAGGTTGACTAGGTCTTGTCATTCCGCCCTCAACGGACCGAAGGGTGAGGACACCATACACTGCGTACGTTACAGATTACTAAGTACTCTGAGAACCGGATGTGACCGAAAACGTACCTCGCAATTGATTTATGTCGTCCTTCTGTTGACTTCATCGCCGTATGTATTAGGAACAGATTAAATACGTCCCTCTATGAAGAACAAAGACATAAATACTCAATAACACAGCCTACATGATGGACAAACGTCACGTGCATAGAGCTGGTATAATTTCAACATGAAATAATTTTTTCCATTCGTCATTAAAAGTTGAGTTGTTAGCATGAATTTGTCAACCTATAACGTATCTTCGCCGTTATTACAAGAAAAAATGGCGTCTCGTTGCAAGAAGTGGAACGGTATTTGGCGAATAAGATACACCTATTGTCCATACTTACCTGAGCGTTACTGCCACCAAGTCCAACAATGTTATACCTGACTGGGTAGAGTAAGTCAACGGCAGTGCCATAGTCTCCAATGTTATAGGCTTTAAATGCTTGTAACATCGGCATTCCCACATCTTTATAAACATTTATATGAGTATTACTTCTATCAGAGTCACTGCAAATATACATAAAAGCTGGATAAGTAAGATTTGCTTTTGTCAGTCTTGTTTGAATTAAAGATCACAGGAATTGAATCTATGATCTCAGGTTCTCGCATTACCGTTAACTTATAAGTGGCGCCATAAATGGGTTATAGTAATTTGTTCTTGCAATTGACAAAGTCTATCTAGTATTCTGAAAACAACTTTATTTTTCACTTCTGAATGTTAATGCTAATCTGAACTGTGCTGTACTGTGTTGTGCTGTGCTGTGCTGTGCTGTGCTGTGCTGTGGAAGAAGAAGAGTAACAATTATTATGTTATTTCATTAAAAAAATATTTTCTTTAAAATTCAGGTCTAACATTAACTTGAAGCGGTGATACAGTGACTTTTAGTGTTACCACACAGACAGAGATTACATTCCTTGTATATAGCATAGATCCTCCACCAGGGTCTATGTCTATAGTTACCAAGAGGATATTCAACAGTCACATAATCTATTTTACAGCTGGAAAGGAATGTATTACCTTACAAGTGTCTTGATAGATTGGATCAACTTGTCGGCAACATCACTGTGTTGTGCTCCATGGGCAGCCATTAGGAAATGAATATCATTAAATGCTTGAGAGTGGGTTTCCAAATGAGGAATACATGCGTCATACACTTTATGCCATCTATCACCAACGTTAACACCTACATGAGTAAGATAAGAAGTCATCGTTTAGGCCACTACACCAGTGAGGTCTCTGCGCGAAAATTGTAAAGCCCCCCCCCCCCCCTTTAATAATTTTGAGTGACCAAACAAATTTCGTGTATCACCATTTTCACAAGTCGGACTCATTTTTCTCCTACGCCTCTTGTGGGTACGTCTTGGATGGTGTCGTAAAGAGGCATACGTCGTTTAGGACGACGCGATGATGGTACATCTGGGATAGTGCAGTGTCGTAAAGAGGGCTATCGTTTATGACGATGAGTGTACGTCTTGGACAGTGTCGTAAAGACGCATGACGTTTACGACGATGATGGTACATCTTGGACAGTACAGTGCCGTAAAGAGGTTTGTCGTTTACAACCGTTACGATGATTTGCATCACAAGCATTGGAAAGCAGGACAATAATGAATAGGGTGTATATCAACTACATAGTCTTACAGACATTCCTGATAAAAAAATGATCTTGAATCAATTAAAGTTTCCGTAGCATAGACAGTGGGTTCTGTTCTTGAGATGCATCCAATTCATAGAGTACAATAAGCCGATATAGCCTTAAAGGCCCATGCTTCAATTCCAAGTTCTCACA
Source organism: Glandiceps talaboti (assembly GCF_964340395.1). NCBI lineage: Eukaryota > Metazoa > Hemichordata > Enteropneusta > Spengelidae > Glandiceps > Glandiceps talaboti. Next base: position 8,015,325 of record NC_135561.1, read on the forward strand.
GTAGTGTTACCTTATCAGTAGATTCATAATTGTTAGATAGAATTACTCTTTCTTCGGAGTAATCATTTCGATAGCTTTACCAGACAATTTATTTTATAACTTTGATTGTCATCCCGATTCAATGTAGACCTTAAGTTGTGTATCGTGCATCTGTAATTTCGTTTCTTCCAATCATATTCATTCTTAGTGTCTGCATTATTGTCTTAATATGTTTTCTCGTCTCATGATCTACGCTTACTTAAATTGAAGCACACATGTTTTGAGGTCAGTCGTTATCTGTAGCTTGACAGGCAACATATGATCTGTAGACTGTTTCATGTATTTGCAGGTTTGCCATAAGGTTTGTGTTAATGTCAGAATCCTACTAGTTTGTGGACTGTTTATAAAGATTTGGCCGTGACAAATACAAATAAAATCAAGAGCACTCACCTTCTAATTCCAATCGACAAAATAACGCTGCCGCATCAGTGATATTTAATAACATATCTGACTCTATAAGATGACATAGCTTGAATGAAAAGAAAGAATTCAACAAAAGTAAAAAAAGAATCGAAATACAAATAATCATGTTTTTCATACATTTGACGTGGTCCAACTTGGTATTGGCTTAGCTTCAATTACTTCTTTGCTGTTAAAAATGACGGACATATATGTCGCCATTAGTCAGAAATTATCGAAAATTCATAAACTGGAAACACCACAGGTACAATCTTTATTTAATCTCTGAACTGCTCACTGGGAAACCCGACTTCAGTAAACATTGGGATGACGTCATCACGAATATCAATGAGGTCATTTGCATACACAATGCATTTAATGCACATAAAGATGTGCACTTTCTTTGAGAGAATTAGAGGCGAATATCAAATTCTGTGATTATATTTACCTTTTCATCATAAAGGCTGAGAGTTGATTCATAGTCTCCCTTTGTTAAAAGGACAAAAAAGACATGAATATTCAAGTTATTACGAAATCAAATGTACAAAATCAGTGTGTTATACATATTCCAAGACTTAGATTGGGTTATACATTTATATATTTTTGTTTCGTATTTGGCTAGCACTTTAAACCTGTAAATCCACAGCCTTCCAAACATTTGTCTGTCATTTTATGACGGGCAGGAATTTTGAAAAAATTTGAATTTCATATTAACTGTTTCTCAAAGCATATGCTACTATCAAACTCAACATTAACCCACCTTCTCAAAATAGTAGAGAGCTTTATGCCAGTAAACATGGCCTTGTAGTGGACTTCCCTGTAAAATAATGACAGAATTAGTGTTTTTGTGATCAGCAGTTGCTTTATATAATTAACACAATACAAACACTTTTGGTGATACATGTAATATACCGTGGACAAGTCATTTAGAGCAAACAATATGGAATATATACTCTGGTCGTGCTACGTCACGACAACGCGCTTCTACGTCACTGATTCTGCTGTGTTCCAAATATGAGTCAACACGTTCAAATTGTCATTATTTCCCCCGATTTTTCTTTGATATTACTGACAATGGTATAATTACATTATTCCTCAATATTTTTCTTCGTTTAGCCGAAAAATATTCGTGACCTAAGTAAGGGTTGTCACAACTCGTCTTGCGACTCGTAGTAACAAGGGCCCTTTAGGTCACTCGTATTTTCCTTGACTGAACGAAGAAAAATATTAGGGAATAATATCCAAGTGTCTATAATTACATGAGAACGAAATAAGCTTTAACCTTGATATCGTCCACTTTGTTGTCAATAAATTCGATACCATCATCGGGACGACATTGCATTTCTTTGACATGAGACACGGTATGTACTGCCCATGCATCTCTCGAGTTCAGTTCTAGCGTCTGCAAAGATGGATATTAAATAAAGATAACAATAACATTACAGTCGCGGGTTGAATATAATAAATGAAATAATACAAATTAAAAAGTAATTACAATTTGTTTTTTAAATGAATTAAAAGAAAACTGAAGAAAGAATAAGAAAACGGGGTTTCTTTTTGGTTTCTTGTTTTTTTAAAGAAAAAAATGTACACATTATTATTAAATGATCAATGTCTGTGAGACAAATATCCGAACAGAGGTCTCTGGTCAATTTCTTGTACTATAAGTGTTCCAATTTTAAAGAAAAAAATCTGAAGAGATTGAAGGTTGACCACAATATATGTACCATAAGAAACTGCACAAAAACAATTTAATTGGTTTGTCAAAACCAGGTTGCTTATTTTTACACCTACTTTTCTGGCTTCCTTCTCAGCTTCGTCGTAGAAATGTGTTTCGACCAAACCAAATGCATAGAGCCCTCTAGCGTGACTATAATCGCAAAATAAAACATACTGATTATTTCACTATCTCATGAAAAATATGCACCGGTTACATGCTTACAAGATGTATGACAGAGTAAATACCGTTACAATAGAGTAAATACCGTTATACTTATGTAGAAGAGAAGAAGAGAAGAGAAGAGAAGAGAAGAGAAGAGAAGAGAAGAGAAGAGAAGAGAAGAGAAGAGAAGAGAAGAGAAGAGAAGAGAAGAGAAGAGAAGAGAAGAGAAGAGAAGAGAAGAGAAGAGAAGAGAAGAGAAGAGAAGAGAAGAGAAGAGAAGAGAAGGGAAGGGAAGGGAAGGGAAGGGAAGGGAAGAGAAGAGAAGAGAAGAGAAGAGAAGAGAAGAGAAGAGAAGAGAAGAGAAGAGAAGAGAAGAGAAGAGAAGAGAAGAGAATGTAGTAATGTACGAATACGTGTAGTCAAATAATTTCATGATTCTTGTCGTCGTTGGTGGCAGTGTTTGTTGTGATAGCGTGATAGTGATGGCGCACATACCTATACATCTTTGGAGACATTGATGATTTCCACTGTGGTAATACTTGGGCCATCACATCCCTAAGCTGGATTGACTGCCCCAATAAAAAGTGAGACATAAACGCACATCTAAACGCCAAAATATCGGTCGGACAATTCAACAGAATTTCTTGCCATTTATCACAAGCATCGTTTGTTTTACTATGGAGATATAAAGTTATACATGTATATCAAAATTACGTATTTGTGGTTTACAAATAATGACGTCATCTATTGATGTCATTTCGTATCCTCGTTCAATAATACCTTTTATAATTGTTCTGACTGGAGAGTGTTACTGTCATCTTTGGTCACGTGAGACCACAGACCAATCACTCTCGTTCTCTGAGATGAAACACAAAATCAATAAGCACTAAAACCACTTTCGTTGAGTTTTTATCACTTTTTCACTAGCTCAGAATTTCAACTTTACAATGACATGTAAAAGACGTTATGCTGATGTCACCGTATGTTATCCGGTACCAACCTGCCATTAGTGTGTTTATTTAAATGTGCACGAGTAACTGATATATTCATTGGTTTGAACTGAGAACATATCATTGATGTGTACTCTCTCAGACGGCCGGATAGGATTGAAATGCGCGTGAGACTGTTGAACCTCATTACACAACTCACCCTATGGACCACAATTTTACAGCATCTACGTGGAGTTGTTCAAGTGTTGATATCAAAACTCACCCTATAGACCACAGTTTGACAGCATCTACGTGTAGTTGTTCAACTGTTGATATCTTGCTATTTTCAGCCAATGTCACCATGTTTTCAATATTAGTCTTTAGTTCCCGGTTATTCCAAATACTTGCATCCCTACCTATTACTGTCGCCCCATACTTTGCTGCATAGCCGAGCACTGGAAATTTCACAATCAAATCAAAATTTTCAGATTTACTTGATATTTTTTTACTTACATTTCAACAATACTAATTAGTAGTTGATTTGCCAATTGGTCCTAAATAAAAGTATCATGGGTAATCCTAATGGCTCCACTGATAACGAAAACCTGGGATTGAAATCCTGGCTTTCAATCACCAGTTATAAACTTATAGAACGCCCACAACGACGAATATTACAGTATCATTACTACCTACTTCCCAATGACCACCTGGATTTATTGTTTAACATTAAAAATAACGATGCATAAGTTTGCATAATGGATATATATGCATTCAAGACCATGTGTAGGATCTGACGTGGTACAAAAATAAAATGTGTAAACATTGACGTTTAATCATCTACCGTCCCTTACTTTACCTGTTGAACTACACTTCTGAACTCAACAAGATCCTATACTTTGGAAAGTTGGACCGGAAGTGAATTGTGTAGATCGACTTTTTTACGGTAGCGCTATGTAGGAGTTTGATCTGCAGAGCACACAATATACTAGCCCTGCTTGCAGACGGTCACGGTGAGAAGGGAGGGACAATTGTCAGAATCGAGTCCCGAATTACTCCGTATGCAAGCAGGACTAACAATATACATGATATTTTACGTACCAAAGTTAGGGTCAGCTTCCAGCATCTTATCCATGCAGGTTTTGATACCACCGACACTTTCATCTGTGTAGCCACTCATGTACTGTCGTTTTCATTAAAAGAAGAATAAAAACATCAGAGTTTACAATTTTAACTTGAAGGTGACAAAGTAGAATATTATTTTGTATAAGAATGGAGCGGCTACTACTCCTCATAATCTGACAACACTCGGACATAAAGAAAGTTATCTTAAACACTAATAAAATATAACTTAGATATTTTGGTTTATTAGTTTACCTAATCGTACTGGAAGGTCTCATGTTTTCACTCGGTAGGTATACTACAACGAAGCTCGGGCTTCGCCTAAACACAGAGCGTCGCACTAAGACGTCAACGAAAGGATAGCCCTATGTGATCGATGAGGGCGTACAGTACAAGAATATCAGTACAGTCTACAAAACAACCCACGTTTTAGCCATATGCAAAGCTCCGAGGACTGTTGAGAGAGTCTACCTGTTGATATAACCTATGAAGGTTGACAGTAGGGTGACGTTTCTGATAGATGTTTTTTCTCCCCGGATTTTTTAATAGACAAGTTCATATTTTGGGTGACTTTCGGTGTTTACGCTTCTTTGATTACAGGGCGCTTTTATCCGAATAGCCATGGTACGGCTAATAACCAACATGTGTAATCTAGTTGAACAAGAGTAGCATTTGATGGTGTCTAAGTTGGCTTTCCACAGTAACATTTTAGGTCAGTTTACCTGAGTGACGACAGCATCGTACATCTTAGCCGCTTCATTACTTGTTGTGGATAATGGAAAGCCGACCTTCTGCCATTCCTTGGTTTATCCAGGTAATATTTTAATATTAAGTATAAATAACAAGATATTAATAAAACAAAGTACAATGACTATATTTCCTACGTCTTCATGTATGTTTTTTCCACTTTTAAAATAGGCCTACTAATATACATGCTACCAAGATAGTTATATCAGCAATTACCAGTGAAATCTCATGTCCTTTCTTTAATATGCACGATTACTCCACAAAAACTCATGAAACTAGGGTGAGATTCACTTATTAGTTAGTGTGGATTCAGTACATCTATACAGTTCGATTAGCGTACAATGCAATGTGGGCGGTGCATAAGCTTATTACTATTAGTATATCGGTCGAAGTTCATTCAGAAAACCAAACATGTCTTGCTAAAATTGTACAACTTATATGTTCATTATTTACAGTTCATCCACTCACCAGGCAATCTTTCCAACTCATTTCTGAAGACTTGTTCTTGATATGGCTGGGTGAAATAGGTATTGTCTTGTAGATGACTAAATATGCAGCACGAGCCCGATCAGCAGGTGAACATTCGGTGTACGCGGTGCGATGACATATGATATATATGAACAAACAAACGCGTCAACTCGCACGTACGGTATATACTGGATGCATTCTATCATGACACTTCGATAAAGTTGTCAGCATTTAAAACTTAGGTAAATACAACATGCCAATCAAATTGTATGCATGGACTGGCGTACCCCACAGCTCACATTACATCGACATTGCACTGAACACCACCACGACATAAGTCTGAACTTTGACACGGACGATATATTTTTTACATAACTGAAGGTCACAGTGACACCAGTATGTGCTAATGACTGTCGCTTGGTCACACATTGATCACGACCCGTTTATGAATTGTTTCATATGAGACCAACAATACATACATGTTGTATTGATTCAGCAAATCTATAGAGAAATATACCTCAACCCACCGCCAATTGGAACACAGGGTTCGAACTACTAGTAACAAGCGGTAACAGTGGTTGTATCACAGGCACTCGTTTCCCCGAATCAGAATATGTTTCTATCAGAATACAATCGATAGCATTGACGTATTTAGCCAATTATATATGAAAGAGGTAAAATAACTCACTTTTGTGTTATCGCGTAAGTCCACTTACCGCGAAATGTAGGCTATATATTATATTGCGGTGAGTGGACTTACATGTTCAAACATACGATGTTACGGTGGTTTCATATACATGCCGATATATTTTTTTCGTATGTGAGTGTCTAGTTCAGGTAGTTATGTTTTCCGTTGTTTTCCACATGGTGTCTGTGTTATTGGTTTCTTCTCATCAGATATACATGTCCCGTCATTACAGATTTTATATCGTCTTTGTATTGAAGTCAATGTCAGCTTCCGCATCCTCTATTTCTGGCGAGATTTTACAATTTTCGTGATTGCATTTTTTTTCTTGAATATGTAAAAAAAAAGTTAGGGTCGGCGTGAAAAACTAAGTAGAGTCGGATAACCGGAACCAAACAATTGTTTAGACCTTAACAACACGTCGTTGCAGTTTACTAGCCTTTATTATTTCGATGTGTTGTACTTTACAAGACAAGTCTGAATTTTTTATTAAAATACAACTCAAACTATGCCAATGTACATTTCAAAGCATAAGTTCCTATAAAACACAAAATCACCTACTTTAAGCATTGTATAGGCAGCCAAAATCGTACAGTTCTACATTGTTCCTATATTCTAGATCTTTTGTACATCTAAGTCAATAGAGTGTGCATGTAACACAAGGACTGCACTGATTTAAATAATACTTTACGCCTTTCTGAAGTTTTTCTAAACATAATGAGCAAATCTCAATTCTTTATTTAGTTTTATGATTTCAATGCATTCATGCCTATACACAATTGGTTTGTATAGCTATATTATATAATATGTAGACAGTGCAAGGCCAAACTTGAATGCATCGATGAGGGAATATTAAAACGATTCGAAACAATACGATGTGAACAAATTCCCATTGAATTAATTCTGTCTAGCAAGAACGCAGAGATAAAAATCAAAAAAAAGAATTACAGTCTGTTCTAAAAATGGAGTTTAAATTGTTTTGTTCCGTGTTTATTATTTTATTGTTTGATACTAAACTTACATAGAGCGTTATGAATACTTATTGCACCTACTTATTCATATACTTGTGAATGTACAGGGATTAGTACTATGTAAAAGCGAACTAGAAATTGGTGAAAGGGTCGACTATAACGTTGTTAAAGATCAAATAGACTTTTTTTGTAAATCCCAGTAGAATGGAAACATATCATATGATATCTTATTTCTATTTTTTATCGATAATATTTGAATAAATTACAATACATACAGGAATCGATTGATTTTCAAAAATGTTCACCAAATAAATAAAACGCATCCAAAGAAAATAACAGGGAGTCATTCCCAGCACACAAAAAAGGATAAATCAACAAAAAATAAAAAACCACAAAAGTGTTCTTGAAATGTACAGGTTATGATTGTTGAATCTATTGTTTTGAGTTCTTTTCTTCGACGTTGTCAAATAGTCAGGACTTGGTCAAGAAGTCTATCAGTCATTGGGGTACGTTGTCGCAGTGCTTTCCTTTCTTGAAGGAGACTCCTTCATTTGGAAAAAAAAAACAGAATTAAAAATTAATAGATCAAATGTTAGCTATCAATTAAGGATACACCGATGTGTTGATTTAGCGCTCAACAAAATAACGACCGTGCTAACTCTCATTCGCAAAAGGTGTCCTGGAAAATGTGGAAACGTGATGGAAATACATACCGAGCTAAAAGTTGATGTCGCATTTCTGTTGATTTTAAAGCAGCGTGGATTAAGAACAAATTGAAAATATCACGCTGAAAAATATAAAAATAAAAATTTAAAAAAAATTACTTTTATAATAACAGATCATAGCTTTACACAGTTACTTGAGTATCTATCATTTATTCTCTTTAAATTGAATTTCGTGAATGTGCGTGTGTCAGTATGTATGTATGTATGTATGTATGTATGTATGTATGTATGTATGTATGTATGCATGCATGCATGCATGCATGCATGCATGTATGTATGAATGTATGTATGTATGTATGTATGTATGTATGTATGTATGTATGTGTGTTTGTGTGTGCATGTGTCTGCCTGAGTGTGTTTTTGTTTTTTGTTTTTTTTTTGGTTTCTGTGTGTGTGTGTGTGTGTGTGTGTGTGTGTGTGTAAATATAAACGTATACAATATT